>NW_025212021.1:0-25000 GCF_004010195.1 Chiloscyllium plagiosum
TGGGACACCACTGGTCACAGGTCTCCACTTTGAGAAGCTCCCTTACACTACTATCTGTCTCCTGCTGCCCAACCAGTTCTCTATCCATCTAGCTAGAACACCCTGGACCCCATGCGACTTCACCTTCTCCATCAGCCTACCTTATCAAACGCCTTACTAAAGTCAACGTATATGACATCTACATCCTTTCCCTCATCAATCAACTTTGTCACCTCTTCAAAACATTATAGAAATTATTTTGTACTCCCACCTGGCTGTCTGTGTCCTCAGCTCATCTATTTTATTCTTCAGGTTGATAGTACCATGGCTGTGGTTTTGGCTGACCTCCACTGAGGAACCATTACCATAGTCTAGAAATGGTTTAGAAAAGAGTTATTGGACTCGCTTGTAGCCTGTCTGGTCCCCTCCTTCTGACTGGTGTTCACTCATTCTCCTTCTGCATGCACCTCCTTAATATGCAGACTGATTATGCCCTGAAATGTGTTATTCACGAACCTCTCAACGTCATGAATGCACAGCTGTGCCTCCAGCTGCCACTCAATTTCCAAATCCTGGATCTCAAGATAAAACTGTTGGAGATATCTCCTGCACCCATGGCCACCCAGACTACCGGGGAGCATCTAGGTTTTCTGACAGAATGCAGGAAGTGCAAATCATGAGCAAGAGTTTCTCAGTCATAACAAAATAGAATATGGATTAGAGAAACAGCTAGAGCCCATTATTCTATCAAGCAAAGGAACTTAGTTTTGAAATTCTAAAATATTAATTATCAATGAAGTTTATAAGTTATATTTGGAGTCTTAAACTTATTCAATATCCAGTCAGAAACGACAAGTGAGAAATACACATCAAGTCACTGTTGTCACCAGTTTGTCTGCTTCTGAGACCTCTCCACGCTTGCAACCTATTTTACCTTTAATGCCACTGCTCCAGACTCCCTTGTAACTCCATCACTGAACTGTTCACTTCTGGGACCTCTCCATTCTTAGTACTCCTTTAAATCTCACTGCCCGCCCCTCCTGAGTTCCACACAGATATGCCATCGGTCTGCTCACTTCTGGGACCTCATTTTAAGATTGAGGCTGCCAAATATCTGGTCATTTAAGTGATCCTTGATATACTGTTCCCATTTTAAACTATATTCTGAAAATCCACTGCATTGTCACAAGGGATAAAGAAGAACTTGCATTTCTCAAAGCATTATTAAGCCCATTAAGTTCTTTTGAAATGTTCTCAATGTTGAAGGAAACTGGATAATAAAATTGGTTTTGACATTTCAACTTGTGTTAAAGATTGGGGGGGGCTTAACAAATTAGAGACTGATGGCATTATGAAGTGCTCAATGCACTAATTTGGTTTTGGTCCTACTCACAAGCCATTTTCAAAAATTCTGACAAACATTTTTTTTCTTGGATGGTGTGAGTTATAAGTTTTAATAAACTATTTATACAAAGCCATATGGACTATTAGATAGAATTCAAATTTGTTCATGAATAAATGGGTTTGGGACTGTAATCAAGTGATTAAATGAAACACCAAACTTTGATTTTCATGAATATGATATGAGCACAAGATAAAATTATGATCTTGAAGTAATTATATTCATATGAACGTGTTCTTTTCTTATTTCACATTAAAGCTTCTTATTACTTCCTTCAAAGCCTGAGGTAATCTGACAAAAGTGCACAATGGCATTCATAGTCATGAGGCATAATTAATAGAAATCAATGCGGAATCCCATGAATAAGAACTGAAAACAAATCTGAGTTCTCTTACTTTGTGTTGGACTAAATTGTGTCCCAAAGCTGCCGGCTGTGGCACGAGATAGTCTGTAGTGCTTTTGAAATCCATCAAAATTGATGAAAACAGCATGAGTACTTCTTGATGTACAAACTGTTTCCTTTCTCAGCCTGAAATTAAGTGAGCATTTTTAAAATTTGGTCATGTAACATCTTAACACCCCTTGGGGCAGCAACTAAAAAGCGCCTCAAGGGCATGTTCTCTGCAGCTGTTAATTATGGTTCGCCTTCTAATTTTTATTTAAACTTGGCAAGATGATAATGTGAATAAATCATAACCACAGTCCTATGGTTCAATTGCTAATTTGCGATCTGCGGCCTATGCAGATTTAATTGTACTCAATGAGGATAGCAAGTTGCCAATGACCTTCACATTCCGGTGTAAGGAAATTAAAGTCATGGTGAGCTCGTTTCTCATTCTCTGGAATAGGAACATATCTAATTTCTATTGTAATGGGGGTTGGGATTCAACTCAAGTTAACTTTTAATAGGAAAAGGAGGAGGCAACTTGACCTGTCGAGTCAGCCCTGCCATTCAGTGAGATCGTGCCTAATCTGATTATAGCCTAAACTCCATTTTCCTGCCTGCAACCCTTGATTCGCTTGTTAATGAAATATCTGTTGAATTCAGCCTTGACTATATTCAATGACCCTGCCTCTATTCTATCTATGGAAGAAAATTTTAATGACTAAAAACCCTGAGAGAAAGAACTCTTCCTCATCTTGGTCTAAAATGGAAGTCCCCTAATTTTTAAACTGTGCAAACGGAAAATAGGGTGAGATCAGCAGAAATGAGATTCTCGGTGATGTTGAATTAGGGATGCGAGTAGAGGAGGACAAAATCTCGGTAATGATACAACTTTTACAGTCTGCTACTGATTTGCATGTCATTTGCTTGGTGCTGCCTTTATTTGATTGGGGTCAATGTATAGGTATTCCATGGCCCTCCTTGTAAACAGGTCCTTGTTCACCGTAAGGTAGAGTATGCTGTACTAAAATGTCAGTTGTGAGTGATGTGTATGCTGACTGCTTACACTGCTAATGAGATTGAAATCATTTGCAATTACAGCATCCTGCATGTGGAATGAATGAAGTGTCTAAATGTGTGGCTTACAAATCCTGGCCACGAGCAACCTCAATCATGTCAGTGGTCTTTACAAATTGATCATAGGCAATATTAAAAGTCTCAACACTGAGCCACAAAGCACAGAGATAATGCTATATCTCACAGGCTGCATAGGGGATGGGTCTGCTATCATCATGAAGTGTAATATTCTGCAACATTTGTAATGCTGCCTTACTTGTGATGTGGGAGTGGGAGGACAGGATCTCGGTATTCATATAACACCTACAATCACCTACTGTCTTGTGATACAACTGATGTTGCGTTAATTGAAATAAGGTACAATACCAAAATAACATACAAAGATTTTGCATACCATCCCCACTCCCCACCACCACCACTCTCAATTCCTCCGCCTCTGCCATATCTGCTCTCAGGAAGACCAATTCCACTCCAGGACATCCCAGATGGCCTCTTATTTCAAGGACCACAATTTCCCCTTCCACATGATCAACAATGCCCTCCAGCGCATCTCGTCTACTTACTGCTTCTCTGCTGTTGAACCCCACCCCTTCAACCACAACAAGGATAGAGATATTTTCCTCCCACTCCTATCGGCATTCCACAGAGGCCATTCCCTCCTTGACTCCCTAATTAGGTCCCCCCCACCAACCCACTCTCCACTCCTGGCACCTTCCGTTGCAATCGCAGCAGGTGTAAAACCTGTGCCCACATCTGCCCCCTCACCTCCATCCGAGGCCCAAAGGATCGTTTCACATCCAGCAGAGATTCTCCTATACATCCAAACACCTCAACTACTGTATCCGTTGCTCTCGATGTGGTCTCTACATTGGGGAGACAGGACACCAACTTGCGGAAAGTTTCAGAGAACATCTGTAGGACTCGCGCACTAAACAACTCCATCGCTCAGTGCCTGAACACTTCAACTCCCCCTCCCATTCTGGCAAGGACAATTTCTAGCCACCTGACGTCTGGATGAAGAACGCCTCATCTTCTTCCTTGGGACCCTCCAACTGCACAGGTTCAATGTCACTTTCACCAGTTTTCTTTTCTCCCCTCCCCTGACCTTATCCTAGATTCAACCCTCCAACTTGGCACCACCCTCTCCCTGTCCATCTTCCTTCTCACCTACCTGCTCCGACCTATCACCATCCACCCTATCTTCATCTGCCTATCGCATTCTCAGCTACCTTTCCCCAGGCTCATCCCCCTCCCATTTATCTCTCAGCCCCTTTGTGCTCCCCCCCCACATTTCTAATGAAGAGCTCATGCTCGAAACGTTGACTCTTCTGCTCCTCAGATGATGTCTGACAGGCTGTGTTTTTCCAGCGCCACACTTTTTGTCTCTGATCTCCAACATCTGCAGTCCTCACTATCCACCTTAGAACTCTGAGGTATAGTCCATCTGGTCCAGGTGATTCATCCACCTTCAGGCCATTCAGTTTTTCTAGCACCTTCTTGCTGATGGCCAGCATACTCAGCTCTGCCCCTGTGACATGGAAAGAGTGGATGGCCTTTGTATCCCAGTGGTAGATAAGGTGACAGCTGCATTGACTTGTTCTGCAATTAGCTTCTTCCAAGGAGCCTCGGTGATTCTGTGTGAGATCTCTCATTATCCACCTGCAGATATGTCAAGGCAATTACCAAGATCTTCTCCCAGCCAAATCACACGGCTTCATCTCATTCCTTTGTGATTAGGTAAGCGCTGTAGCTCATTCAGTAGGCTTTGATAACATTACTGACTTGGCCAGGGCACAGCTGGGCTTTAAACATGGTGCCAGCATCTGGAACCTCAGGACATCTCGACAGTGATGAGAACTGATGAGAGGGAAGCTAGGTCAAGAGGGATACCATAAGGGCCTGGTCTATAGCTGATGACGTGAGTTGTGGGGAGTAATGTGTGAAAACTCACTAGGGTTCTCTCCAGAAGCCCGTCCCTTTCACCAGAATTGACACTTAGAAGATTTCAGGAAAACGTTCACCCATGATTCTCTAAAAGGTCTGTTGCTACCTCTTTTCTAATCAATTCTAGCATTTCCCAACAACAGACTAGCTCGCCTGCAGGAAACTATCGCTTGCTGCTTTCTGTCTCCCTCCTTTCTGGAGTAGAGGCGTTGCCAATAAGGCCTTCCGTCCTGCTAGGATCCTTATGGAAAAGGGGTGATACTTGCTCGTGTAGGCAGGGGAAGCAACAGTTATCGGGGTGGTTGGGACAGTGAAACACGAACAGGACAGCAATGATTTCATTGAATGATGGAGCAGGTTTGAGGGGTTGAATGGCCTACATCTTCTATTCCACATGTACGTTTAAGATTCTAGGATGCAATGGCCTGTTGCTGTGTGCTTGTGGTCCTTGGATCAGAATAAGGCAACACTTGGCTTTTACAAACCACACATAATGTGATTCGGAGACAACAAAAACTATATTGTAAGAAAAACAAGAATTGTTGGGGAATTTTGTTCTGAAGAAGAGTCAAATTGGACTCAAAACATTGACACCGTTTCTCTCTCCATAGACCCTGCCATTCTTGCTGAGTTCCTCTGGCACTTTTTGTTTTTGTTTTTAATCTTTTAATCTTCACCTACCATCAAATCACCAGTTTGACAGATCAAATGATTAACAAGGACTAGCCACCAGAGGGCAGTGCAATAACAACAACAGGGGAGGGTGGTGACTAAATTAAAATGGGGTTGGAGAGGGAAATAATGCAGTTTCGGTGTCCACCTCTCACTCAATGCTGGTGAACCAGGTGCTCCGTCTCCAAGGACACACTGATTTGAACTTAGCCACAGGAGAGAGGCGGACAGTCAGGATTGACGACCCCTCTGCTGTTCACTGTCAGGACTGTTGATGGCTACCTCAGCCAGGCCCAAGAGCAGGCCCAAAAGGAGAACATACGACTTGGCTACCTTTCCCTTCGCACAAGATACCCCAAAGAGAAGGAGCGGGGTTGGGGGGGGGGTGTTGGTGGGGGGAGAGGTGGTGGTGGCAGTGGCTGAAGTGCAACCAAAAGAACAGTAACACTTTTTCTTTCAAATAACTGAACTGGGTGTGCCCACAACCAAGATAAACACAGTCCACGGACTCCACAGCACTGCGCTGGGTGTCTGTGATCCTCAGCAATCTGCCCGTTACACACTGGACTGGTGATTCCAGCATCTCCATCCCAGGTCCTTGATGGGAAGCAGGAGAACACCCGTGTAGGGAGCACCTCCAAAACCAAACATCACAGGGGGTGTCTGGGCAGTGGCTGAAGGAGAGGCAGCAGCAGTACGTCCAAAATACATTCCATTTTTACTTCAGAAATCCAGCATCTGCAACACTTTACTTTTAGAAACCATATTGCGTATTCATTTCATTAAATATTTTTTCCAAAACATTAATTGTTTTATTGACAGTTTTTTTTGTTAAAGACCCTGACGGATATAGCTGCAAAAACAGTGTAATAGTTCCTCCAATTTTATCTAATAAAAATTGTTTTTCAATATTTCAGTGCGAAATCAGTAGAGGGCACTATTGATCCATTTATCCCTGTGTATCATTTACTCACTGTCATTTTCTTGAGCTTCTTGAAGCATTTGTTCTCTGTGAGGACTAGCGAGTGTTTCTGTTAATGTGATTGCCCCAAACCTGCCAGGTTAACCATGCACCACCCCTCTGTGTCATCCACTTGTCTGATTTCCCCACTTTGGTACATGTCACTGGCACATTCCCAATGCTGCTTCTTATTGAAAATTGTACATCCAGTCAAGAGCTGCTGGTCTGGACAAGGAGAAGTTGGTGCCACATTATGCAGACATGGACTTGGAGCTCCTGGGGAAGGGGCTGTTGCAGAGAAGGGCTATCCTAATGCCCCAGGACTGTCAGAGGAGGCCATGTCGCCAGGCCCTGGGTGCCTCTCTCATGCTGTTACTCTTTGAGGGCCCCCCTTCCTCCGGGTGTGGTGACAGCCATTTCCACCTCTGTTGTTATTTACAGCATGGTGGAAGGAAACACCAGTCACTCCTCACACAGTGAGTCGCACAGTCAGCTGTGAATGCCCAAATATATGCACTGACATCTTACAACCCTCCCTAACAACTGCATGGGACTTTGAACTTTGAACACACAGCCTGACTTTTTAAATCCAAAGCCCCCCAACTTTCCATACAGACACACACACATGCACACACCCACAGCCCATCCCAGGCATATCAGGTAAATATGCCAGAACTGATAGTGTACTGTCCCTCCAAGGAAGCCAAGGTACATGTTGGTGATCCCCCTCACATGACCCCCCCTTCAATGCTTTATTCTCTTCTCATTTTACAGATTGAGTGACCCTTTTACAGTTCTTATCCCTTCTGCATTCCAGCCTGCTGCCTACTATCCCCAGAATTCAGATCCCCTGCTTCCCTCCCACTGCACTGACCCCTGATCAATCTCTTTCAGTGGTTGGACCCCAGCACTGATCATGATGCATCCTCTTCAGTGACTTAAATAGACAGGCCTGAGCGATGTGTGATCAGAGTCCCCGACTGATGTCTGTACAGCTCTCCAACTGTGTTTTCCTTTCACTCCCTGAACTGGTTGCAGTGGAACCGCAGACTGACTGTAGCCCACTCCCTGGACTGTCACGGTACAGATCCCCTGATTGTAATTACCCTGAATGGCTGACTGACCATACCCAAGACCCTAGCTTGCTATTGGAGGCTCCCCTGACTTCCTGTTTCATGTGGTTCAGGAATTTATCACATGGTAACATGTCAGCAGTACCATTATTGTACTCTTCTTTGTTAATGTTGTTAGAACACTGTGATAGTTCTATCAATTCTTTCCTCTCTAATCCAGGAGACACATTGAGCATTAATTCCACAGGTATACATAACCTGTAATGTTCCTTCCAAGTGGACAATTTTCTTTTTTGAACTAAGAGAATTTCTCCATAGAAACCATGTCCAATTTTTTTGTCCCCTATATCTATGCACTGTTTCCAGCAGGGGTCACTAGATAACCATCAAACACTTTAATTCATCCCCCCCGCTGTCCAGAACCCAATTGCAATGCTGCAATTCCCCAATCAAGAACTTAATCGGTTCAGGATCCAGTCTGGAAGTTTGCTGGTGTATGGGACTTGATGCTTCTCTGACAGGAGGAGCCAAATTTTATAAGTGATTATTGCATTTCAAAGCAACCACTTCACTGCAGTTTATATTAAAGGAAGAACAAACTTGCAGTTACCCCAAGGTACATTAAAGTGCTTCACATCCAAGGAAGGCATTTTCATAACAATAGGACTCAGTCGGCTGAATGGCTTGCCTTCACACCGTAGGGATTCTATGATAATGTGGGGAAACACGTCATCCAATTTGGACACAGAAAAAAATCCCACGAGCAGCAATATAACAATTACAAGATAAGTTGTTTGAGAGATAAATATAGAAAATCAGGAGGAACACTACTGCTTTTTTAAAATTGCAATGTGATCTTTTACCAGAACAGGTCAGGTGGAGCCTAGGCTTCCATATGATGGACTGCGCCAGTAACACTGCAGCACTCCCTCAGTATTGTGTTGCCATATCAACCTAAATTCCTCCAACTTAAAAAGTGAGAGTGCCATGTCTGATTCCTTTATCCCCTTTGTTTGCTGTTAACTATAAAATACTTGTAAACTTATACTTCACATTTGCTATATAAATCACTAGTTAGCAAAAACAGATTAATTATTAGTGAAGGTGTATTCTTAAAATTCTGGTTAAGGCGACAGAGGTGAAGAGAACAAAGGAGATGCAAAATAGGAAAGGGAAAATGAGAGGTTTCACGCATAATTATAGGTGTCGCTTTTTTTATCGCTGTTATTCTGTTCTCGTAAGGAGTTTGTTGTTGCCAGTACAATGTCAATGAGTTGGTTTAAGAGTAGGTTTCGCAAACAATCACCTGGGTATGGACGTATACTGCTGGAATGCTGCCCTCTGGGGATGAAGTGAGTATACTCACTGTGGAGTTCGAGAATGAATACTGTTCAGTTGTAGAGGGATGTTGGTTCCATGAGGTCAGTAGGAGTCAGAATGCTACTTATTTGAGGGATGTAAAGCATTTGATGAATGGCACTATTTCTCAAAGACCAGCAGATTAATGGAGGCAAGGTATGAGTGCAAATGATTCTACATGAAAGGGCTACGTACTACTGAGTCCACCAAGAGGGGCATGAGTGTTGCAACTATGCCCTTCACCTCAAACAATTCAACCGCAGAGAGACTGAGGTGACTCTAAACTGTGTTAGCACAGGGTTGGCCAGTGTGAGAGCTCCACAGGAAATGTATAAAGCATTCTAACTAATGAAGAGGGAGATTGGGAGCTCCATGGTGGACAGGTATGTGAATGGATTGCACCAACATGTGCAGAGGGAAGAGAGAGTCAGCTGGGTGAAGCATGTAGTTGTCCCATGCTGAAGATATCTCTAATGTGAATGCTCTCGGTAAACTGCATTAATTGGTGCCTCTCTATTCCCAAAGTAGTGTGACTCATATAATTGTGATCAGCCGTTAGAAATGAATACTTGTGCTTTTGAGCTGTTTTTAGAAAGGCTATTTTAGTGAAGACATTTCCCAGAATTACATCGGACACAAAAAAGAAACATGATCCACCAGGAATAAATAACAGGGAGTATTGACATACAGAGTTCAGGATGTCCCAAAGCTCTTTAAATTGTTAACCATTGTTACTTTCCAAGACAAGTCTGGCAGTCAGTTTGAACACAGCAATTTGCCATGAACAACGCTGACATTGGTTAAGCAACTAAATCTATTTTGGGGGTGAGAATTGAGGGGACAAATATTGGTTGTGACACGGAGAGAACTCCACTGGCCTTCTGCACATGGTGTTTGGGACATTTAATATTATCCTGATAGGACAATCAGGTAAGAGTTTAAGGTATAATCTTATAGACAGTGCATGTACTTAAGTCAAATATATGGTCTAGTTCGGTATCCTTAGGAGATACTGAGCATTTCAGATGCCAGTGTCTAACCAACTCCTATCAAGAAAAGGCTGCAGGTGCAGTACCCACAAAAGCCATGGACTCTGACCACATTCCAAATGTGGAGCTGAAGACCTAATGCTCCAGAACCAGACACATCTCTAGACAAGTGGTTATAGAACGTTGGAAAATTGGCCAAATGCATCCTGTCTCAAACATCAGGACAAATCCAATGCAGACAATTACTGCCCCATTGGCCAAGCCCTCTGTCATAAGCAAATTGCTGAAAGATTTAATCAAAAATGCTGGTGGGCAGTAAATATTTACCAATAAGCTGCTCACCAGTGCTCATCTTGGTTCCAATGGAAATACACAGCTCCAGGCTTCATTAGGCCTGCCACAATACATGGACAAAAAACCTAAACTCCTGACCGTGAGAGTGACTTGTTTTTGTTACAAACGTAATAACTTACGTAATGTAACATGAAGGAATGATAATAGTATTTACATCAATGGGAATCAGGAAGGTGGGGGATTCTCTCCTCTGGCTGAAGTCACAGTTGATACAAAGGAAGATGGTTGGAAGTCACTGTAGGTGTTCCACAGGTTTGTGTTCTGGGCACAATCCTCTTGAGCTGTTTTATTGATTGCATGTATAAGGTTAGAGGTGGAGATGTTCTTTGTTCATTGCAAAGTTTTCAGTTATATTCATACATCCTCACATACTACGGAGCATGCTCACATGTAGAATGACCTGGACAACATTCAGGCGTGGCCTGGTAAATAGCAAATAGCATTCACACCACACAAGAGCCAGCAGTCACCATCTACAACAAAAGGGAGTCAAATCATCTCCACTTAATTCTCAGTGGCATTGCTGCAATAGAATGCTCAAGACCACTTGAAAAGAACAGGCCATTGATCAGAAACAGAACTATATCAGTCATGTCAATATTTTGGGAGAAAGGCAGGTCAGCGGCTGGGATTTTGCAATGCATAAATTTACAGCATGGAATTAGGCCATTTGGCCCAACTGGTTCATGCTGGTACACCTCCATGCAAGTCTCTTTCCAGCCTATTTCATCTGATCTTACCAGCATTCTCAGCAACAGAGAGCATCTCACCTTATTGCTCGTCCATCATTTACAAGTCAGGAATGTGATGGGATACTCCGTCCGTTTGCCTGAAGGAATGTAGTTCCAACAAAACCACAAACCTCAACATCGTTCAGACCAACTTAATCACCACCCAATCCACCATCATCTTAAACATTCACTCTCACCAAAACCAGCGCACAGTAGCGGCAGTGCGTACCATTTACAAGATGCATTACAGAAATGACAAAATCTTCCAAACCCATGACCACAGCCAGCTAGCAGAATTAGAACAGCAGGGTATGGAAACCTACAAGTTCCCCTTCAGTTTGCACATTATCTTGACTTGAAACTGTGTCATTGTTCCTTGCCTGTCACTGGACAAAACTCCTGAATTCCTTTCTTAGTGAAAAAGGTGCTAATTTAGTCACCAGAAAGATTTAACATTGATAAGGAAGATGGGCTACCTGTACTTAAATTTGACAGGGCATCCGGTGAGATGCATGCAAGGATATTAAAAGAAGTGCGAATGGAAATTACAGGAGCACAGGTAATAATTTTCCAGTGATCCTGAGAAATAGGATGGTGCTGGAGGATCAGAGAATTGCAAAATTTATGACCTTGATCAAAAAAATGGTGTATAGATAAGCCCAGCAATTCCAACCAGTCAGTTTAGTTAAATTAATTGGGAAACTTGCAAATATAATAATTCTGGACAAAATTAATAGCTACATTGTCAAATCCAGGTTAATTAAGAAGAACCAGCAAAGATTTCTTAAGGATTATCTCTGAAATTGTTTGATGTAGTCCTGGGAAGAATTGATAAGGCTTACATAAGCAAAAGTACTGTGAGGAAAATCATTTTTATATAGTGAGTGGTTAAAGCATGGAGCACATTGACTGAGTGGGTGTTGGTGACAGGTTGAATCGAGGCATTCGAAAGATAATTGGATAGTTATTTGAAAAAGCTAAATTTATAGGGTTATGTGGAGGAGGAGGAGAATGGCACTGGAGATGCTCATTTGGTGAGCTGGCATGGACACAACAGATCAAATGGCCTCCATCTGCACTAGGACAATTCTTATAAAACAGCACTGAGTGTATCTGCATTGTATTGAGTGCAGCAAATCAAGAAGGTGACTTACCAAAATCTTCTGGAGGACAACTAGGGATGGCCAATGAATACTGTGCTGTCAATGATGCCCCCATGTAATGAATGAAACAAGATGTCACTGAGTGGTGCTTGATCCACAGCCTTCTCACTCAGGTTTGTTACTAACTGTGCCAAGGCTGACCATTATACATTTGGCGTGTTGGACATTTTATGAGCACAATCTCTTTCATTGTCCCAGCACCCACTACCCATATCAAAAGAAAAAACCTACAAGGCTTTTAATGGTGCAACAGTTTTTTTATTGCACCTCTTAGTAATTCCACTTGGGAGAAAATTGAATATAAATAATTTATGTACAAAACAGTGTGAGACAATAAATTAGTAACAAAACTTTAGTACAACACAGTTATAAATATTCTGTGCCAGTTTGGAGTCTGAACTGCGTTAGAACAGAACAGTGTTTGGTTGGAAATTGTAATTGCAAGTAAACCAACATTGCAAATGTTGTTAAGAGAACAAGTGGCAATGTTGAGATATTTTGAGAATTCAGTAACATTCAGCACATTAGTAATCACTATCAAAACCTCAACCTAACCCTTTTACAAGTTCATGATGTGTATTAAACATGCTTCCGCCTTTAATGCTTTACTGTTCATTTTGAATTTGGCTCTTGTAAAAAGATTTTCAAATATTTCCTTTAAAATTATTTGGTTAGCATGTCTTGTGCGGCAACACATGCTTTATGGAGTACAGTATTGAGCATAAAGAATGTGTTCCAAACTTAGAGGAATTGTTTGCTGTTTTAGTCTCACATATTTCAACTTGAAAACCTTGACACTGCTACAGAAGGCAAGCACCAGTTTTCTAAAGGAACATCAGTACTAATTTTTCACAGATACTTTCCAAACTGTATTTTGTACAATGTATTCTATAATATTAGTTAGACAATAAATAATTTATACAATAAACATAAAAACACTTCTGTGAAAATATAATGTCCCATCACTTCTCACTGCAGTGCACATCTTCACTTTCTTATGCAATGCATTCACAAATATCATAGATACATCTGTGTCTGTCCAATTCTTTGGAAAATCCTTTGCATCCAAACTGTGCTGTCTGACAAAGTAATATCTCTCTCTAATTTCCATCCGCACTTGGCTGTATGCCTTCCATTTGTGGCCTTAGCTTTCATCAGTTACTCTGTTAAGATCTTTCCAAGAGGCACTCCCTTCAATTTCACGTCTGGGACTGCCTATTGACTTCTGCCAGGTTGGAGGTTCTCTCTGTTTGTTTAATCAGGTTTAGGTATACATCTGATCTCAGGAACCTGGCATAGGAATCTTTCTCCATCAGGTTATAAATCTTCTTCTGGGCCACATCAAAGCTGGAGCGGCTGGGTTTCTGAAGGTTCCTCTTAGTGAAGTCTTTTGTTTCATAATCAATATTAACCTATTCAGGAGTTAGAGGCAGAAAAACAAAATCAACAATGGCTTTTTAATCA
Source organism: Chiloscyllium plagiosum (assembly GCF_004010195.1). Lineage (NCBI taxonomy): Eukaryota > Metazoa > Chordata > Chondrichthyes > Orectolobiformes > Hemiscylliidae > Chiloscyllium > Chiloscyllium plagiosum. Next base: position 13,554 of record NW_025212021.1, read on the forward strand.
TAAGTTTGCTCTTGCTAACATACTAGATCTTTCCTTCAAGATGTTTTAAACCATATGGATCACATTTACACAGGACGACTGACCTCTTTTGGAGCATCTGTCTCTATAAATTCCAAATAAATCTTCTTTGCTTTAGAAGCTCGTTTTGCAGGAGACTTGGTTTTTCTGTAATCCTCACAGGCCAGCCAGAACTCAATGTTCTCCTCACTGTATTCGGAACGGAGAAATGCTCTGAAGGCAGATAGACCATCTGGCAAAGGAAGGGGAGAAATCTATAGTTGCTGAATAATTTTAGTGGTTCTATTGAATTTAAAGGTGAAACAGATATGCTTTCAAACTTGCAAATGTTCATGACAGATTTTGTGTGTTTAATATTTAAACCTTAACATGAGAAAAGAAGGTCTGTTGGTGCGTGATAATGATCGGAGAGAGATTTCTCATGATGGCTTGGTGGCGATTAAAGATTCTGCAGAGTTCTTATTGTTAGTTACTGCCTCATGTATTGCTTTTTGGCCAGGCATGTTCAGAGACCAAAGCCTCCATCAAGTACTTTGCCAGAAAGCATGAAATCAACACCCTGTATGCTTCCAACATCACTTTGGACTTGCCTAGATTAGACGAAACACGAGAGGGTTGTTTGGAAGTAGTCAATAGATTTGTAGTTTCTCAGGCTGGTGAATCAGCTGCAGCACCAAGCTTGGAACTTTCTCGATGCAAAAAGCTCTGATTAGAGTGATCTGTGGATACTCTATCCCATCAGGTTTCTTACAACAATGTTGCAAATTTATTATTCAGAGAGTTAGTTATTGGATTCAATTTAATACTGTAATTTCTACACTTCCTATTCACATCACATACCATCTTTCTTAGACAATGGTTTACTGCAGTCTGAATTATATGCACCCTGCTGTGTTCTGGAGAATTTGCTAGAGGTGTTTTCATCCTTAGAGGACCACTGAATTTTGGGATATGTTGCCAACATGTTCAGTGATTGTAGATTCAAAATGAGCTGGACAAGCTCCTGCAGGAGTTGCTATTGCTGTATAGGGAATGTGGGAGATAGTTGAATAATTGACCTTGAGATCACAGATAAGAACTGAATCTCCCTTTTGTATCAGGAAGAATTTCCCACATTTACAGAATTTCAGTATGGAAACGGGCCCTTCAGCCCAACAAGTCCATACCGACCCTCTGAAGAGTAACCCACCCAGACCTGTTCCTTGACCCTATATTTCCCCCTGACTAATGCACCTAACCTACACATCTCTGTACACTATGGACAATTTAGCATGGCCAATTCACCTAATTAGCGCATCTTTGGATTGTGGGAGGAAATCAGAGCACCAAGAGAAAACCCACACAGACATGGGGAAAATGATTGGAATTGAACCCAGGTCTCAGCTGCTGTGAGGCAGCAGTGCTAACCACTGAGCTGTATAATGGGGTACTGTGATACACTTTTGTTACAACCTTCAGTTTGCCATTTACTTTGGAGGTGAATAACTTTGCAAATTTGAAGTCTGTGCTCAAATTCTTAAAAGAAATTCATGAAATAAAGCTACATCTATAATTTAGAAGAAAAGCTCTTCTTGGGCAATTGAATATTGTCGTTATAATTGATTTCTACCAACTGTCAGTTTAATACAATAACAAAGCAAAACCTCTTTGAGCCCCTATAATGGCAGCACAGAAACAGACACCTACTTACATTTATGAGAAAGCATCTTATCCAGTGAATGTCTCCATTTCTTTGCTTCTTCTGAAGAGGGCCTGTTTGGAGAAACAATAAAAGTACAACAGCTTTTTTAATTCTGCTTTTAACACAGTAGAGGCAAAGTAGTCATGATAGTCAATTATTCTGCTTCAAGATCAGTGAGAATGCACTCACCTGGAATCTGCTTTCTCCTTCTTTGCTTGAACAGAACTGTAGGATTTCTCTGACACCTGTAGAAAAACTCCTAACCGAGTTTTAATCCCCTTTGCCCTGGAAATAGAAAATATTCCTTGTCTCAAACAAAATCTTTCCAGTCGGTTGTGACTAGTACAAATAGGTTACGTCATTTTAAAATAATTAGTTTGCCAATGTCTAACTCATTGTTATTTTTACTATCTGAAGGGTGTCATTTCCTCTTTATGATCCATTTAATTTGTTCTTTGAAGACATCTGTTTTCTTTTCTTTATTAACCAGCTAATTGCTTTAAGTTGGATTCACTGAGGTAGTGACTCTGAAATAATTGCCAGCACAGATGGACTGCAGTACATTCCAGCTGTACTACAACAGGAGCAATTTGCAAAGTATAGTTAGCATGTTGCTGCTGACAGGGGATCCAAGAGTGGTTTTGATATTTAAAGGAGTTCATCTCTAGGTGTTAATTTTGATTTATGACAAAGCACAGGAAATGTATAATAGCTCTATCAGCATTAATGAGCCAGGATAATGTTTAGGATCCTGACTTTTTATATTATTCTTTCTGTTCTCCAGAGCAGATGGTCATTTCAGTTTCAATTGCTCACAGGCATCTCTGGTCATTTCTGACTTTAACTCAGGAGATCTTGGGAGGAAGTGCAAACTCTTTTTACAATGATATGAAAAGATGTCTTCAGTGATCTTCACAAAGCTGTGTTGGAATTACAGCCTGAAAAACCAGTTTAAGTTTCAGTCAAACAATTGTTTGGTGTGATTTTTCAACATTTTTATGGATCCCAAGTTCACGATTGATGAAAGTTGATTGAATTTTAGCATTACTTTCTATTGTTACTTTCCCATTGTCCAAGACAATTAAAGGAACATTTGTCACAGTTAATTCAATGCACAGTATGTTTCTTTTCAACTTTGACAGCCTATGTTCAATCTCTGAATGATTGAGTCTGCAGTAGACTCAATGCTGCTCAATATCTTTATATCACAATCATGTTAAAAAACCCTGATCTGTAATTCACTTTCACTTGCAAAAAAAACTAATCCAGCAAAATATAAATCCTGACGTATTCACATCCATCAGCAAGTTTTGAACTATTGAATGCATTATTTAAGTCAAAGTAAATGCTTACCTCAATACCCCTCCACTATTCAAGATCTTATTTGTACAGAAATCGCTTAAGAAACATACCTCTCTAAGCAGCAGCTTGGTAGTGATGATAGTCCTCGGCACATTTTAATTTTTTTCTGGGTGCTGTTAAGTCTCCTTTGCTAAATTTCTCCTGGGTAAAGTAATCTTACATGTACAGACTGACTGCTTCAGCTGGGCTCAGTATCTTTTATACACAAGCACGTTGGAATGGTGCCAGTTGTTTAACCAATAAGAGGACTGCAGGAAACTGACAAGGTTGCACGACCAACAGCTTAGTATTTCAATGATGACGTTTCTGTGCGTGGAATATCCCTGCCTGATAATATAATCATTTATTAAATATCAGATTATTCATTTTTCATATGTGTGGATCATTAACTTTGAAGCCTAATTAAATCCAAAGCTATTTTGATGTTGGATCTAAATATTAGAAGAGGAGGAATTGGATTTATATTTGCTGTAGTGCTACTAATTTTGCCTACTATAGAATGGATAGCCTGTCTGATGAATTGACATGAAAAAGTGCATCGAGAGATAATGGAATTTGTTAAGCTTGTCTTAAATGCAGTCCAGCAAGTTTCTGTTTTCTGGGAATGCAATATTATCAAACGAGGAGTGAGAAGACATTGGAATAGTTCTTATAAAGTGCTACACAATGTTTTGTAGAATGGGATGTATGAGTGCTAAATGTCCTATGAATTCTTAAATTTGAATTATTAATAGATATTTTCATTATATTTAATGAGCTAAGATATGCATCTAGCAGGATGATGGAAGGTTAAATATTTTTGCAAACAAATACTTTGTATATAGTGTGAGAAGTGAAATGGATTGTCATCCCTGATAAGATTCATAGCAATATCCTGTTTTGGACCACAACCTTCAGTAAATGCAAACTCACAAGAACACAACATCAAGCAAGTCTGTTTGTGTTAAGACCCTTAGCAAATTGAATCCCTTTCTCTGGATTATTTTATTATCAAATCCCTGTTGTGTGGAATCAGGCCATTCGGCCTATCAATGTATACCAGCCCTCCAAAGAGCATCACACCCAGACTCACCCACTACCCTATGCCTGTAACCCTGCACTTCCCATGGCTAACCAAATTAACCTGCAAGTCCCTGGACACTGCAGGTAATTTAGCATGGCCGATCTATCTAACATGCATATCTTTGGACTGTGGGAGGAAACTGGAGCACCCAGAAGAAATCCACACAGACACAGGAAGAATGTGTAAGCTCCACACAGATAGTCACTCGAGGCTGGAATCAAGCACAGGTCCCTGGTGCTGTGAGTTAGCAGTGCTCACCACTGAGCCACTGAGCCACCATGCCACTCACATAGCTCATTGATTATTATTTGGAGGCTAGAGTGTTGTCAGCATTTAATGTTGCTATTGTTCTCTTCTATTGCAGCATTCATGATTAGAAATGAAGATTTATTTTTAAATAGGTACAAAAACTAACAGATTATCAATATCTATAAAAACAGAAAAAAGTAAATTAATAACAATTATGCCAGAGCAAACATACTTTCTGACTTAACTGTGAAAAATGGGAAATGAGACAGTTTTATTTAGGAGACTGTCCTTGGCTGCTGACCCCAATCTCTCTTTCACCAAAATATAATCAATCACCGGTGCAAGAAAATAGATTGCAACATCGTTTACGGTCAACTTGCACCATAATACAGTTAAGTAAAAGTCCCTTATTTACATCTCCACCACCCCTTTATTTCCCAATTGCTTTGCTTCCAAGCAGGATGCTCCTATAATTATGGGTTGGGAGGCTGCAATAAATGAAACACTGCTGCTGGCAAATATTGTGAGATTGACGTAATCACCACAATACACTCCAGTCCCAGGAAGAAAAACACTTATGAAAACATCAAAGACCCACCAGCAAAGCCAAACTCTTGGTTATATTTTACGTACATTTTTTTTTGTCTTATTAGAATCGGAGCCAGAGAGTGGTTTGAATGTAGCACTTGCTAGTATCAGGAGTAGCTGAGTTGAATAAAATAGGTGTAGTTAAGAGAAAGCTACATAAATAGGTGCAGGATTGGAGACTTCGGCTGATGGGGTTCAATGAAGTAAGGTAACAGGAAGCTCCTGTGGGAAATAGTCCAGTTGAGTTTACAGTCCTGTTCCCTTGCTTTAATTTTGAAGTAATTTACTTTTTCTGGTAGGGGGCTTGACATGTTCAATAAGCATTGAATGTTGATTTCACCAGTTTCCTCATCACCCCCCCCCCTCCCCACCTCATCCTAGATCCAACCTTCAAACTCAGCACCACCCTTTTGAACTATCCTACCAGTTCATCTTCCTTCCCACCTATCTGCTCCATCCTCCCCACCAACCTATTACTATCACCCCCCAACTGCATCTACCTATTGCCCTCCCAGCTACCTGCCCCCCAACCCCACCCCCACTCCTATTTATCTCCCAGCCCCTTCCCCCACTGCACATTCCTGATGAAGGGCTTATGCCCGAAACATCGACACTCCTGCTCCTCGGATGCTGCCTGACCTGCTGTGCTTTTCGAGCATCACACTCTTCTAATCTGATCTCCAGTATCTGCAGTCCTCACTTTCTCAATGTTCAATAAGATCTCACAAAAGTGGACAATTCAATTAAACATGAAGGTCGCTTGTGCAGATTATATTAGGGGACATGGTATCAGGAGAGGTGGGGGTGCTGTTTGCAGGAGGGGTGGGCTTGCTGAGAGTCCTGTCCCTTCCCTTCCCTTCACCCCACTCCACCCCACTCCATCTGAACCCTCCAGATGCTAGACCCCAATGGATGTCATACCAGCACTCGCTACCAATTCCCCAGCTGTCATTCAATAGATGTGCTGACTTATGATTGGCTGTGAGCTCTCAAGCCATGTGCCTTTGGCCCCAGGGGATCCCCTCTTGGTCACAGGGGAAGGCTCTCTGCTGGTCTATTAACTGCCTGATTAGCAAATGTTATAGTAGACTTTCTCTACAAGTTGCTATGTATTGTTGGCAATAGTGTTCAGTCACTTGTTAAATGTGTTTTGGGATCAGTCCGAACTCGTCAGACCCAATAGGCTTCTTTAATATAAACCCTTTGGACCCGGATCAATAAGTCTCTCAAGTTCAACCAAAGATAATAAGTGGCAAATCACACAGAGGTACTGGGAAGAAATAATAATTGTGGCGAGCAGTATTTAAAAGAAAACTTTAACTCTCGCACTTAAAATTTGTTCCAAAAAATAGAATTTTTCAAATACTTATTAAAATCTCATCAGTAATTTGAATAAAAAGGACCCCTGTTTACTGTTAAATTGACGATGCATTTGTCAGCCTACTGGTATAGCTGAATTCTAAAAAGAGAATATTTCATGAAAGACTTGTTCTTAAGTTTAATAGGAAGTGGTAGTACCAACTTGCCTCACCAGACGAAAAACATAACACTTTTTTGATTCATGCGATGTGGATGTTACTAGCTAGACCAGTGTTTACTGCCCATCCCTAACTGAACCTTGAGAATATGGCGATGAACAGCTGCCCTGAACTGCTTAAAGTCATATGGGTGTAGGAACATGAACTGTTATATTAGAAACAAGACTTTAACCCACTGACAGTGAAAGGATGGTGATATATTTCCAAATCAGGATGGTCTGTGGCTTGGAGGGGAACTTGTAGACAATTGAGTTTCTGTGCATCTGCTACCCTACACAGTAAAGAACGCAGGCTTGTAAGGTGTTGTGAAAGAAACCTTTGTGAGTTGCTTCAGTGCATTGTGAAGTTGGGACATATTGCTGCCACCATTCTAATCAAGCGGGCTTCTTTGTCCTGGATTGTGTCAAGCTTCTTGATTGTTGTTGGAGCTGCACTCAAGCTGGGAAATGGAGAGTAATCACACTCCTACTTGCATCTTATAGTTGGTGGACAGACAGTGGTGAGTCAGGAGATAAGTCACTCACCATAGAAATCCCAACTTCTGACCTACTCTTTTAGCTACAGTATTAAAATGGCCTGCCCAATTCATTTCCAGTCAATGGTAACCTCAGGATTGAGGTGGTGAGACCTTCAACAATGGGATTGCTGTTACCTACGCAAGGTAAGTGGTTAAAGTTTCAATTCTTAGGTGGTTGAAGATGGTCATTATCTGTTACTTGTCACTTATCAGCCCAAGACAGATGTCTTACTGCATGCAGCCATTTACTGCTTCAATATCTGAGGTGTCATGAATAGTATTGAGCATTCTGTAATTATCAGAGAACATCCCCACACTGATCTTAAGAAGGTCATTGATGAAGCAAAACCTCCTGTGTCATTGCTTGCACTGAGTCAGAAGATGTGTTGCGTCATGCAAGGGAAAGTGCAATATAACGTAGAGCCACTGACATGATAAGTCGAGGAGATAACAATACATTTTTTATTACTGTTAATTGCAGGAGCATTCGCAATATTTTCAGGTTCAAATTCAGGAACGATTCATTTCTTGTAGCAGGGCTCTTGACGATCCTGAGAAACCTTTATCATTTTTGCTTAGATGGGCCTGGTTGTGGATAGCAGTGGTGTGGACATCAGGTGCTGGCAGTGGAAAAAAACAGGCAGGAGTGAGTGACAAGTGGTCCCTGGCAGGGGAGGAATTTCCTAAAATGGTTCCCCCAGAAGCGACTTGAAGTAAGCTAAATTATTTAAAATATGTCTGAATATTAATTTTAAAATAGCACTGGCATACCAGGTCACAGGTGGGGAGAAGCTTTCAAGTTTGTCCCTGCTTAGATTTCTTCAAACTTTCTTCATCATTTATTGAAAATATGGATGTCACAAGTCAATATTGCCTGGAGTCTGCTGGACCGGCGTAATCATGTGAGATCACATTAGGTGTGCAACTTTGATTCAAAAGAAGTTGGAAATAAAAGATTCCTTGTGAATGAATGAATTAATGAATCAGGTTTATTGTCACATGTACTCAAGTTACAAAAGAACAGAAGTACAATGAAAAGTGTACAATGTCGCCAATACGTGGCACCATCTTAAGTACAAAGTACCTAGATACAAAAAATAGAGAAAATAAAGAAAAAAAGTTACACTCAATTGCAGACATACATTGTATAAGCTAGGAAAATAATAAATAAAGCTAAAAAGATAAACGTTACAGTCTTTCTGGAGAGAAAATGAGGTCTGCAGATGCTGGAGATCAGAGCTGGAAATGTGTTGCTGGAGAAGCGCAGCAGGTCAGGCAGCATTAGGCGGCCTGTCTCCCCAATATAGAGGAGTTACAGTCTTTCTGTAAGGGCTCCCACATGGTTAAAAATCATACGACGCCAACAGATTCATTTAAGGCCACAAGCTTTCAGATCAGGTGCTCTGAAAGTTTGTGGTTTCAAATAAACCTGTTGGGCTATAACCTGGTGTCATGTGATTTTTTTATTTAGTCCACCCCAGTCCAACACCAGCACCTCCACTTCATGGTTTCCACATGGTTTAACCAAATTCCACTGTCTCCCCACCAGTAACCGTCTTTGCTTCAGACCCACTAGCCATCTCTGCTCCACTCCAGGCCCGCTATACTGCCATCCTTGCTCCAAGCTGTTGGGCGTTTCTGCTCTGCTCTGGGTCGCTGGCCACTTCTGCTCAGCTCTGGTCCACTAGCCCGACCATCCCCTCGCTCTGCTCTGGCCCGCAAGCAGAAGAGGGAAAAGACAGAAGCGAGAAAACACACAAACGGGGGGAGAAAAGAAAAGGAATGCATAGAGCGTCCTACTCGCCGCCATCTTGTGGAAGGAGATGTGAATGGTTTTCAAGAAATGGGGCAAGAGTAGGAGACAATTATCCTCATGTGTAAAGGTCAAACCCCAACTTGAAAAGCACTATAGATTCAAGTAAATTTAAAGCAACACTTATTTTTGCAGACAAAGATGAGCAGTTCATGTTTTATACAATGACACATTTAATCAGGCTGTAAAATACAATGGATGGTAGAGATGTTAGACTTAGATTCAATTGCAACTAACCACAAACTTTTCCAATGAGAAGTGGAAAAGTGTATATCCATGTAAAATTGGTGAATAAGCATAAAATCTGGAGGCCAGTAAAGTGTGGTCCTATCTGGATGTCCCCTCCACACCAGTTTTACTTTGCCCCAGCTTTGTTGAGAGGCACATTTAATAAATATCCATGGGATTGCTCAGGCAGTTTTAGACTTAAAGTAGAGTCGTTTTGATACTAGCAGAAGCTAGTGTTGAATATGAGCATGCTGGTCTTGGAGCTTGATTTAGTCATGTGCATGCAGGACATTTTGAGACTGACGTCCGTATCAGTCGGTTTGCTAACCGTATAGCTCTGCTGTATGAAAAATACAGTTCACACCAACTATGTCGGTCTGAGTAACTGCAATATAGCTGCAATCTAAGATTAATGTTTAAGTCTAGTCGGTTCCAATCGTGCTTATGTTGGCTTTCAGCCATGCTGACTGTCAGCAACAATAAAAATTATAATAGAAACATGTCTGTCAAGTGAGCCATGATTTATTTTTGTAGCCTAATGATGTACTTTTACTCTAATCTCTAACGTCTTCTGGCATTTTGTTCTACCTTATTATCTCTTCTTTTTGTCTGCTTCTAATCTTTTGCATTGCTGAAGAAAGAAAAAGTTGCTGAAGCTTTTCAACTTGCATACATCAGGATAGATACAAGAACACTAAATGTCAAATGATCACACTAATTTAAACCAGAAGGGAAATGGCAGGGGCTGGCGTGAAGGCTGGTTGATTGAAGCATTGCCAAACAGAAAGCTAATTCATGTGTATGGATATTAGTGCTAGTGCACCACCAGGTACATAGGCCATAGATCCCGATGATTGGCTGATCAAATCAAAAATGTATTTCTTCATAATGAGCAGAGTTCAGACATACTTAACCAGTGTGAGCTGGCTAGTCCCACAGCAAAAGGTCGACTTTAGATATGATCCTGCGAAAGTACAGAAGTTGCTGTACAATCCTGAGTATACTAATAGCTACACGAACATCAAATTTAAAGTAGTCAGCCAAGCTTATAATGTGGCTCATTTATACTTGCAACATGTGACATGCCTTTGTATAGGAGAAAGTGAGGACTGCAGTTGCTAGAGATCAGAGTCGAGAGTGTGGTGTTGGAAAAGCACAGCAGGTCAGGCAGCATCCGAGGAGCAGGAGAATCAATGTTTCGGGCATAAGCCCTTCATCAGGAATGCAAAGTTCCATTCTCTGCAAACAAGCGAAATGTGTTCAAGCCTTGCACCATGTTGTTTGAATTATTCAGAAGCTGATCGTTCCCATGCTTTCTCCACAGCAATACTGTGGACTATCAAAACTGTCTTGCCAAACAATCAGCCTGGTACCTCCCACTGTGTGAACTCAGTAATAGCTTGAAATTTGGGTATTTTTGGATTTGTCCTTTTGAATACTAGACACTTGACTTTAACATCATGTCTCTCTTTTCACTAATATTCATGTTCTAATCTTTTAGTTCAGGCTGTTTTAATCTGAACAGCTGTCTCCCTGACTTACTGTAAGTGAAATATTTCAATCTCTGTCCCTCTATGTATTTAAATTGCCTTTTACTCTTCTCTTCTTCTTGTTTCATTGCTTCTTATTTCCATTTGTTGCTTTTTCATCCTTCTGGGTGCAGCTGCTTTTAGGTTGGTCCTCCACCCTAAACCAGCCTATTATTTTAAATTATTATTTTTATGAATTCTTTTGTTAGTGAACAAGATACATTTTTTAAGATAAATTAAGCCTTGTCTAAATCATAAAGCTGATTCTGGACTTGAAGTCCATTGGATGGAGAGGCAATGTCCTGCTGGGGTTATCACTGGACTGCTAATCCAGAGGCCTGGGTAATGTCCTGAGGACCCAGGTTCCAATCCTGCCATGGCAGATGGAATTTGAATCCAATAAATATCTGGAATTAAGACCATGAATCCATTGTCGATTGTTTGAAAAACTCATCTGGTTCACTTCAGGGAAAGAAACTGCCATCCTTACCTGGTCTGGCCTATATGTGACGCCAGACCCACAGCAATGTTGTTAACTCTTAACTGCCCTTTGGGCAATTAGGGATGGGCAATAAATACTGCCAAGCTAGCAACACCCTCATACAATAACTTTAAAACGGTGGTATATGCCTTTATTACAAAGGTGCTTCTGTATCCCAAGATGAGACACTAAAGCATCAACTTGTGCAATATAGACTCATAGAGTCTTAGAGATGTACAGCAGGGAAACAGACCCTTCGGTCCAAACTGTCCATGCTGACCAGATATCCCAACCCAATCTAGTCTCACCTGCCAGTGCCCAGCCCATATCCCTCCAAACCCTTCCTATTCATATACCCATCCAAATGCCACGTTTCTGTG
>NW_025212022.1:0-6543 GCF_004010195.1 Chiloscyllium plagiosum
TGACTTCTATGCATTTGTGATTGAGAAGACTGGGTGTGTATAAGAAACATTTTTAATTTCTTTGACAGTTTAGGAGAAGCTGTACAAAATCTTACTCCACCTCTGACCTGCGTACGTGTAACTTGCTGTGTTCTAATAGCCAAAATTTTTACATTCAAAAAGATCTGGATATCAAGAGTTCTGGGAAATCGATACAAGTTGTTTTGGACAAAACTCTGCAAGCATTGTTGATCTCCGCAAGGTTGTGAAAGTTTGTAGCTCAGGTTGAGGCTTAGGGTGTAGGTTTGCTCGCTGAGCTGTAGGTTTGATATTCAGACGTTTCATTACCTGGCTAGGTAACATCATCAATGGCGACCTCCAAGTGAAGCGAAGCTGTTGCCTCCTGCTTTCTATTTATATGTTTGTCCTGGATGCGGTTCCTGGAGTTTGTGGTGATGTCATTTCCTGTTCGTTTTCTGAGGGGTTGATAGATGTATTCTAGGTCTATGTGCTTGCTTATGGCGTTGTGGTTGGAGTGCCAGGCCTCTAGGAATTCTCTGGCATGTCTTTGCTTAGCCTGTCCCAGGATAGATGTATTGTCCCAGTCGAAATGGTGTTTTTTTTCCTCCGTGTGTAGGGCTACAAGGGAGAGAGGGTCGTGTCTTTTTGTGGCTAGCTGGTGTTCGTGTATCCTGGGACTTTTCTTGAAACTCAATTGTTCTATCCCAATCAATACCCTGGTGAAATTTGTCGTCCCCCTCTAATGCTATACCATCCTTCTCGTAGTGAGGTGTTCAGAACTCTATGCGGTACTCCTGCTGTGGTCTAGCCAGTATCTATGCAACACGAACAGAAATTCCTTGCTCTCATATTCTATGCCATGGTTGATGAAAACAAGTATCCCATCTGCCTTCTGAACTATCCTATTAACGTGCTCTGGCGACTTCAAGGATCTGTGAATAATTACCGTATGATCTCTCCGTTTTTCCAAGCTACACAGTGTCCTGCAATCCCTTAAATGTCCCTCATCTTATCGTTTCTGCCAAATTGCCAACCTGGTATTAGATTAAATAGATCTGCCCCTGCTCTGGCCATCTGGCCAACCCATATGTGTCTTCCTGCAAACTACAACAATATTCTTCACTGTTAACCACCCGAACAATCTTGGTGTAGACTACAAAGTTGCTTAGCATTTACCCCCACCACACTTTTATCTATATTGTTTACGTGTATAATAAATGATATGGGTGCCATTACTAATCCTTATGGTTCACCACAAGACTCCATCCACCTGTTACTCAAACAGCCGTTTCCCACAATTATCTGTTGTCTCCCACTAATAAGTCAGTTTCTGATCCATCTCGCCAGGTTTCACTCAATTCCATAAGATTCCAACTTCTCAATCAGTCTCACATTTCATACGTTGTTAAAAACGTCCATAAACATATAAGCCAAACCAGCAAAATCTCACTTACCCATACACTTGATCACATATTCCAAAAATATGAACAAGTTTGTTCGGCAAAACCTCACTCTGACATAGCCATGCCCACTTCCACAAGCTAACCAATGTATTTCCAAGTGTATGTTAATTTTGTCCTTTAGCATTTTCTCCTATAGTTTCCTTGTACTGTCAGGATATTCAACTGTCCATAATTTCCTTATTTATCTCTCCCAACCGTCTTGAAAAGCAGAACCACACTAGCTGTCCCCACCACCCCCGCGTGACCACAGCGGATTTAAACATTTATGTCAGAACTTCTGCAATTACCTGCCTGTCCTCCCATAGCAATCTGGGATGAAATTAATCTGGAGCAAGGGAATTGTCCATTTCTAAACCTGACAGGGCCTCCAATACGTTGCAATTGCCTTTCAAACTGTGCAAGTTCCTCGCACTCTATTTTCCTGAAGTTCTTGCTTACTTTCTCCTTTTCAAGGGTGGAAACCAAAGACGGTTACTCACTTCTCTTTTTCGATCTTGCCCACTTTATTCTCTCTTCCTGCTTCAGCTGCAGTTTCATGCAGAGGTTCAGAGGTCCGTTTTAAGACAAAAATATAACGCTACAGCCGCTTGTGAATCTTTCAGCAATGCTTGGAGGAGGTTCTCCAGGTTTCTGTAATAAATATATAGCAATTGGAAGGGTAGATCGCGAATATTACAATGAGGAGAACATCGTCTTGTTAAACAGAGCAGCATCCCCTCCTTTTCCTGATTAGCAAATCATTGAAACTTATGATGAAATCTCCAGATCAGATTTTATTTATTTTGTGTTACTCCACAGTATTTGGGCATTATTGGCTACACCAACATTTATTTCCCATGGCTAATTACCCAAAAGGCAATTAAGTGTCAGTCATACTGCTGTGGACCCAGAGTCGCATATGGACCAGAGAGGGAAAGGATGGCTGATGCCTTTCCTAAAGGGCGTCTGTGAACCTAGAACGAAGAACAAAGAACTTGATTAGATTACTTACAGTGTGGAAACAGGCCCTTCGGCCCAACCAGACCACACCGACCCGCCGAAGCGCAACCCACCCATACCCCTACATTTACCCCTTTACCTAACACTACGGGCAATTTAGCATGGCCAATTCACCTGACCTGCACATTTTTGGACTGTGGGTGGAAACTGGAGCACCCGGAGGAAACCCACGCAGACACGGGGAGAATGTGCAAACTCCACACAGTCAGTCACCTGAGTCGGGAATTGAACCCGAGTCTCTAGTGCTGTGAGGCAGCAGTGCTAACCACTGTGCCACCGTGCCGCCCATAACTATACAACACAGGAACAGGCGCTTCGGCCCTCCATGCTAGCGCTGATCCGGATCCACTACCTAAACTTGCTGCCTATTTTCGAAGGATCTGAGTCGCATTGCACCATATCGATTCATGTATCTGTCCTGATACATCACAAAGAACCCTATCGTACCTGTACCTACCACCTCTGCTGGGAATGCATTCCAAATCACCCCACCCTCTACCTGAAGAACGTTCCATGCATATGTCCCCTAAATTTGTCTCTCCTCACTTCAAACTCGTAACACGTAGCAAATCTGTCTTCCACTCCAGGAAAAAAGATTTCTTTGTTATCCAACATGTCGCAGGTCTCATGATTTATATGCCTCAGTCAGGTCTTCACCACAAGCCCCTCCTTTCAAATGAAAATAATCCTAATCTACTCACCCTCTCCTCAACGCTAGCACCTTCCACACCAGGCAACACCCTGGTGAACATTCTATGCACCCTCTCTTCACCATACACGTCCTTTTTGTAATGTACGACCAGAACAATACCCAGTATTCCAAATGTGGCCAAACATAAGCCTTATAAAACTGAACATGAACCGCCAACTCAAGGTTTAGAAAGAGTGAACGCTGGAAATTTGTTTCCATCAGGCGCGGATACCATGACCCGCAAGCACAGCCTTCGAATTAGAGGGGGTCACTTTAACACGGAAATGTGGAGACATTTCTTCAGGCAGAGAGTGGTCTAATTGTGGAATTCACTGCCACGGAGTGCAGTGGAGGCCAGGACGTTGAATGTCTTCAATGGAGAGATGGATAAATTATTCATCTCGCAAGGAATTAAGGGATATGGGGAGAGTGCGGATAAGTGGCGTTGAAATTCCCGTCAGCCATGAATGAATGGCGGAGTGGACCCGATGGACCGAATGGCCTCACTTCCACTCTTATGTCTTATGGTTTTATGGTCTTAACTATTGTATTCAATTCCCCATCCGATGAAGAAAAGCATGTTGTATGCCTTCTTGGCCACTATACAGACCTGAAAATGTGTTGCTGGAAAAGCGCAGCACGTCAGGCAGCATCCAAGGATCAGTAGAATCGTTGTTTCGGACATATGCCCTTCTTCATTCTCCTGCTCCTTGGATGCTGCCTGACCTGCTGCGCTTTTCCAGCAACACATTTTCAGCTCTGATCTCCAGCATCGCCTGATGGATTTGTCTGACAAACGATCATGTTTCATGGCAATCTTTAAGACTCTTAAACACAATTGTCAAACGGTCATGTTTCATGGCAACCTTTAAGACTCTCAAACACAATTTTTAATCGAACTCAATCGCCACAATCAGCCACTGTAGAATTCGAACCCAGATTCCCAGAACAGTATCTGCGCACTCTGGGTGAATCGTCGACTGATAATGCCACTGGGGCAACGATACTATATCTGTGACACTGACAGCCGCCTTGTGAAATATTTTCCATATTGCCTCCCAGCAACCCACTATTAACACTGAGAATATTCATGGGCATAAACTGGAAGGTAAATCCAGACTCATTCCTGACACATAATATCCTGCAGGGATATTCAGCGTGACTGCAAAGTATGAGAATACACCACTCAGTTACACGGAACATCTATCATAGAATAATTTAAAAAGAAACACTGGATAGATTACCAGACATCACTCTGGGCCCTTGACAACATTTTGTTGCCAGTCAATCCTGCAGTTTTTTTTCCCTCAAATCTAGAAACTGGCAATTTGAGACAAAGTCTTATCTTCAGTGTTTGGAACGTAATCTATCATGCTGTGTGGCATTACCATCATACTAATTAGATTGAAATTAAAATGGTTCCAGGATGTTCAACCTGAAAATCAAGAAGGCATGTTTGAGCTATGAGCACTTAACGATAATCTGTAAGGACATGATCTTGCACATCCCTCACCATTCGGCTATGCTATTGACACTCATACAATGGATAGAACATGAGAGGAAGTCAGGACACAAGATGCAATGAGAAATTAGGTAGAAACGCAGTGAATATGAATCAGTACATCCATATTACACATCCGTCCAGGCTATGGAACCCAAATGTATGCTTTGCCTGAGCTCTGCTCCAGTCTCACTCTCACCATCCTTCCTGCAGTCACACACTGTTTGATGCCACCAGGATATTCATCTTCCCTGGGGTCAGAAACTGCCTGATCTCATTGGTGGAATTACACAGTGTCCGATCTCCCTGGGATCTCCATCCTCACTTGAGTCACAGGCTGCCTGATCTCACCGGGATCTCCGTCCTTCCTGGGTCAGACATTGCCTGATCTCATCGGGATACCCATGCTTCCCGGGTCAGACACTGTCTGAATTCATAGGGATCTCCATCCTCCTCCGGTCACACACTGACTGATCTCACTGGAATCTCCATTCTACTCGGCTCACACACAGTCTAATCTCACCGGCTTGTCCATCCCACCTCTCTCTCGGGTCACGCATTGTGTGAACTCACTGGGATCTCCAACTTCCTCGAGGCACACACTGATTGATCTCACTGGGGTCTCCATTCCCGCGGTCACACACTGCCTTATCTCACTTGGATCGCTATTTCCCCGGGTCACACACTGTCTGATCCAATTGGGATCTCCATCCTCTACGCAACACGTATGATCTGATCATCCAGGGGAGCAGTGGGTGGTCGCTTTCCCTTTTCCAGTGATGTCGGAAAGTATTACTTTGTCTCCAAACTCACACTCAGGCCTCCCTTAGCAGTGCATGCATAAATTATGGCAAATTAACACAGTACATTAGGGAATGCTATCCCAATAAACCGTACACATTGACGCTTTGGTTGTGAAGATTAAGTAAACTTTGCTCCATCCGCAATGAACAATCGATTTGGACTTTTAACATAGTATCGCTTCATCTCTGGTCACCGCGCATGCTCGCTAGTAAGATGCTGCACCACGTCGTGCACCCAGACCTGGTTCTGTGCTGTTTGTTTCCCTCCCTTTCCCCAGATGATGACAGGCAAAGTTTACAGATGAAGAAGCACAGCTTTGAAAGCTCGCGTTTCCAAACAAACCTGTTAGACTATAACCTGGTGTTGTGTGATTTATAACTTTATCCACGACAGACCAACACCAGTTGCTCCAAATCTTTACAGATCCTCGTAGTATCCCACGGGCTGTCCGTCTCACATAGAGTCAGTTCATCATCTGATCCCCCTTGACTGCGGTCGCACAATGCCAATGGCGGACTATTGCGCTCTGATTAATCAGAGCAACAGCCTATTAACCACGTCTAGCCAATAGGAACTTTTAAACACTCAAGTCCTCGTGTTTATCTGGACAGTTAAAGCTGAAAAATCTGTCATTGGTGGTCTGAGTCGCCTCTGCATCTGGAGATGGAAATCGCGTTGTAAGGTTCAGGCCGTGATTTAGGTTACAACTTGGATTGTGAAGAAGAGGAAGGAAGGGATCCCAGTTACTAGTGGTGTACTGCAAGGGTCGGTGGTTTGTCCACTGCTCTTCGTCACTTTTAAAAACGACATGGATGAGAGCGTAGAAGGGTGGGTTAGTAAATTTGCAGATGACACGAAGGTCGGTGGAGTTATAGATAGTGACGAAGGATGTTGTATGCTACAGAGAGACATGGATAACCTGCAGAGTTGGCTGAGTGGTGGCAAATGGAGTTTAATGCGAACAAATGTGAGTTGATTCACTTTGGTTGGAGTAACCGGAATGCAAAGTACTGGGCTAATGATAAGATTCTTGGTAGTGTAGCTGAGCAGACAGATCTCGGTGTCCAGGTACACAGATCATTGAA
>NW_025212022.1:7546-8515 GCF_004010195.1 Chiloscyllium plagiosum
ACAAAATAAATGTTCCAAGAATTTCTGCCTCTACCACCCTCACATGCAGTGAGATCAAAATTCTCAACATCCACTCGGAGGAAAATGCTTTTTTCACATATTTAAACCTTTTATCCCTCACCTTGAATCATCTTCCTGCTTATGGAGTCGAAGAGTGTGATGCTGGAAAAGCACAGCTGATCAGCCAGCATCCAAGGAGCAGTAACATTGACGATTCAGGCATAAGCCCTTCTTCAGGAATGAGGCTTTTGGGCCGGGGGACTGAGGTTTAAATGGCGACTGTGTAGTTCTGGAGAGAATGTAGATGGGAATGCGATATGAAGGTGGGAGTTGATGGCGAAAGTTCAGGGAGGAGGGTGTGGTGGAGAGATGGGAAGGAAGATGAAGGGGTAGGGCCGTTCAAGAGGCTGGTGCTGAATTGGAAGGTTGGGATTGGGTGAATTTGGTGGAGGGGAAATATGGAAACTGGTGATATTCACATTAATCCCATGTGGTTAGACGGTCCCAAAGTGGAGTATGAGGCTTTCACCGCCAATGGTCGGCTGGTTGGAGTTTCGCGATGGAGAAGGCCAAGGACCAGTGCGTCCTTGGTGGAGTGGAACGGAAATTAAACTGATCAGCAGCAGAGTGATGGGGTTGGCTCGTATGGGCGTCCCGGTGATGTTTGCTGAAACAATGCATATTTTGGCTTCCTGTCACCTCAGTGTAGGGGAGACCACATCGGGTGCAATGGATGTAGTTTATAATGTGCATCGAATTACAGGACAATTTTTTTCAGATGTGGGATGAACCTATGAGGACTTGGGCTGAGGGGAGGGAGGAGGTGTGCTCTTCTTGCAATGGCAGGGGAAGGTGCCGGGAATAAAGCATGGGTTCTTTGGGGTCTGGACATGACAAGGGAGTCGCGGAAGGAATTGTTCCCGTGTGATTCGTAGGTCCCATCATGCTCTTGTGCCAATGCGTTTGACA
>NW_025212022.1:8579-11030 GCF_004010195.1 Chiloscyllium plagiosum
GACATCCTGTGCTGGCCTGTAACCCCCATCGATCTCATCATCTCCAGCTGCCACCGTGAGACAGACTGCCTCAACCACCAGGCACACTCCAGACTCTCATCCTCGCAACGCGCAGCACTTGAATCCCTCCAATCCAATTCCAACGTCAACATCAGCCAGTAATTTGGCACATCTGTCTCTACACCACTGGAGCCTGGTGCCGACTCGAAGACACTTCATCTTATACTTGCCCCTCGATAACGACCTCACTTCCCATCACCAAGCCATCATCTCCCATATCAACAAAAAAACCTCATCACCTCTCGGGATCCACCATCCAGAACCTCCAACTTCTTAGTCTGGGAAACCGCAATGTCCACTTCCACCTCCTGCTCAAAATCCACAAACGTTACTGCCCTGGACGATCCAAAGTGTCAGCCTGATCCTGCTCCACCTAACCTTTCTCTTCCTACCTTGACATTGTCCTGATCTGTCCCCCTGAGTCCACCAACTCCCCAACTACATTCGGGACACAACCCACACACTCCACCTCTTCCATAACTTTCGTTTCTAAAATGCTTGGAATAGGAAATAAGTGAAAGCATTTTTACAGGAGGGTGAATGGGAGGGGGCGTACTCTAGGTACATGTGAGAGTCAGTGTATTTGTAGGAGAAGTCCATGCCGAATTAGTCGCTGGGAAATGAAATTGTGAGTTCCCAGAAGGGGATGGAGGTGCCTGAGATATCCAGGTGAACTTAAGATCGGAGTGGAAGGTGTTTGTGAAGGTGATGAAACATTCAACCTCCTCCTGGGAACACGAGGCAGCACTAATACGTTCATCAAAGTAGCGGAGGAACACGTGGGTAATGCTCTTGGAGTATGTGCGAAAGATGGACTTTCCAAGTATTCAAGGAAGAGGCAGGCATGGCTACCCATTTGGTCTAAAGGAAGTGTAGGAATTGGAAGGAGAAATTGTTGATGGTGAGGGCCAGTTCAGCCAGTAAAACTACAGTCGGTGAAGAATGCTGATTGTGTTGGCATGAGAGGAAGAAACCCACGGCTTCGAAGTCTTCGTCCAGGCAGATATTTGTGTATAGGGACTGGATGCCCACGGCGAAGTTGACGCGTTTTGCACACGAAACGAAAGTTATGGAAGAGGTGGAGTGTGTGGGTGGTGTCCCGAATGTAGGTGGGGAGTTCGTGGACAAAGGGGGACAGATCAGGACAGTGTCAAGGTATGTAGAGAAAGGTTAGGTAGAGTAGGATCAGGCTGAGACTTTGGATCGTCCAGGGCAGTAACGTTTGTGGATTTTGAGGAGGAGGTGGAAGTGGACATTACGGTTTCCCAGACTATGAAGTTCGAGGCTGTGAATGGTGGATCCCGAGAGGTGATGAGGTTTTTGTTGATATGGGAGATGGTGGCTTGGTGATGGGAAGTGAGGTCGTTATCGAGGGGCAAGCATAAGACGAAGTGTCTTCGAGTCGGCGCCTGGCTCCAGTGGTGTCGAGATAGATGTGCCAAATTACTGGCTGATGGTGATGTTGGAGTTGGATTGGAGGTAGAACATCCTTATTCAAATACTTCACTTTCCCCCACCACGTCATCGACAATATCCTCGTGAGCATCTCCTCCACTCTAATCGCAAAAACGACAAAACCCCGGGTCCTCACCTTCCACCCCACCAACCTGTGGGTACATCGCATCATCCTCTGCCATTTCCATCACCTCCAAACTGACCCCAAACACGAGAAATATATTTCCCTCCCTACCATTGTCTGTGTTTCAGACAAACCATTCCCTCTGTGAATTCATTGAAAGGTGCGTACCCCACCAACACAACCTCGCCTCCTGGCACCCTCCCCTGCTGTCACAAGAAGTGCTGACCGTACAACCACATCTGTAATCCAGCTAAGTCCCAGGCCCCAAAGAATCCTTACTCGTCTGACAAGAATGTATCAGTACTTCCATACATTTCTTCCCATCAGTCCCCCTAGAAACGGGAGGAGTTGGACTGTAGGGAATATATCCAGGGACTTACCAGTGTTGATGATAAGTGCAGCTCGATGAGGTCTCCTCTGCATTGGGGAGACAGGACACCAACTTGCGAACCGTTTCAGGGAACACTTGTGGGATACCCACATGAAACAATCCTACCCCCCTGTGGCTGAAAACTGTAACTCCGCTCCCCAATCCGGAAATGACATGCATATCCTGGGCCTCCTTCATCGCCATACACTGGCCATCCATATCCGTGAGGAAGAACGCCTCATCTTCCATCTTGGGACCCTCCAACCTTATGGGATTCATGTGTATTTCAGTTTCCCCATTCCCCTCCCCCAACCTCATCGCCATACACTGGCCATCCATATCCGTGAGGAAGAACGCCTCATCTTCCATCTTGGGACCATCCAACCTTATGGGATTCATGTGTATTTCAGTTTCCCCATTCCCCTCCCCCAACCATATGACC
>NW_025212022.1:23429-25000 GCF_004010195.1 Chiloscyllium plagiosum
GTGCAAACTCCACACAGTCAGTCGCCTGAGGTGGGAACTGAACCCGGGTCTCTGGCGCAGTGAGGCAGCAGTGCTAACCACTGTGCCACCGTGCCGCCCACTTTTTAAAAAATTTTTAATTGCCAAAATATTTGTAAGCACCTAGTAACAACCTACTCTGAGTAAAACAACGGTAAGCTTACACTGTTGCAGACTTGTAGCAATCAATATTGCAATACATAGAGTACAGAAAAAAATATTAGGCATGATTTTTAAAAAGGTAAATACCAGATATATAGCCCTACATAAAGAAAAAAAGTGTTGTTAAGTTTTATACATATCAAACCCAATTGTAGCTGCTGCTCTTAATTGGAAACATCTAACACACTGAAATGTCTAATCAATTTCAGTTCAGGTAGAAGTGTACCACAATGTGAAGCAGAAGCAAAGAATACTTTTTAACCTTTTGGTATGGCAGGTGCAACAGAAGGACTCATGGAAAAGAAACAATTTGGTAAAATAGCATGTACTGCAACAGCAGTGCATAGACACTACAATGGAACATGGCTGAACAGATAAGAGACAGATTCTCCATTGTGAGTTCTTCGAATTGCTTCAGCAAGGATCATGGAGATATCAATAACCTGTATTTTGGGACAGTGCTTCATCTTATCCTCCTGAGGTATTGTGTTGGTGACCACGACTGCTTCAAAACAGGCATTGTTGATACGCGAGATAGCAGGACCGGAGAAGATTCCGTGTGTGAGGATAGCATAGACTTTGGTCGCTCCAGCAGAAAGTAGCTTGTCTGCAGCATGGCAAATTGTACCACAAGTATCGGCCAAATCATCAACAAGGATTGCTACTCGATCCTTCACGTCACCAACCAGAACCATTCGGTCAACTTCATTGGCTTTTTTACGCTCCTTATGAATCAGTGCAAAATCTACATTCAGCTGATCAGCAATAGATGTAACTCTTTTGGCTCCACCAGCATCTGGAGACACTATGATGCCGTTTTTCCATTCTGGGATATTCTCCTTAATCCACTTTAGGACTGCTGGTTCAGCATACAGGTTATCTACTGGAATATCAAAGAAACCCTGTATTTGTGAAGCATGCAGATCCATGGTGATGATGTGATCTGCCCCAGCCACAGACAGCATGTTAGCAACTAATTTTGCTGAAATAGGAGCTCGACTCTTGTCCTTCTTATTTTGTCTGGCGTATGGGAAGCAGGGTATGACTGCAGTGACACGGCAGGCTGAGGCAATCTTGCAGGCATTAATCATGATGAGTAACTCCATTAAATTGTCATTGATTTCTCCACAACCACTCTGTACAATGTAAACATCTTCACCCCACACACTCTCGCCAATCTCCACGCAAGTCTCCTGATTACTGAATTTTTTGGTGACCACTTTACCGAGCTCGAGCCTCAGGCGATCGGCGATCTTCTGTGATAAATCCTGATGAGAGCTATCGCTGAAAATCTTGATATTAGGCATATTTTCAAATTTTCTTATAAAATGTAAATTACAACAAAATGGTACGGTTTATTTTTTTAAGAAAAGTCCGTAACAACAAATTGC
>NW_025212023.1:0-25000 GCF_004010195.1 Chiloscyllium plagiosum
TAAATGCATTTAACATTAGGAAGGTCTTAGATTGGGCAAAAAAGAAACAGTTTTTACTTGCCATTCAGATAGGATTGTAATTTAGAACACTTAAATAAACGATAGCCATCATGAGTTCAAATAAATTAAACTATGAGAAACTGCTTTGTGCAAGCAGTGAATCACAAGAATATGGAACTTGTTGCAACAAGAACTAATTGAAACATACCAACATTGAGGACGTATTTGAGATTGGATACACACGAGTAGGGAAGAGAGGGGACTTAAGAGTAGAACAAAGCATTTTGAGGAGGAGGCGAAGTGCATCATGGACAGACAAAGCCATGTTTGATCAATCTGTTTCTGTGCTACATATTCTGTGTGGAACAAGTTGGACATGTTTATGGACAGTATCTCCCAATAACTTTTGCTTCCAATCAACCTGATCAGTCCAACGGCATCCCACACCATCCCAATTCTATTATTTTCATAGCCTTGTGACACAAGTTACCTTCCTTTATTTTTGAAGATGTGATTTTTAAAACTTTCACTTGATTTGAACCGTTGCAAATTTGACAAAGACAAGGCAAAATGCTTATAAAAAAGGGAAACTACATCAAGGCTGGGTTGAGAACACAAATAAATAGTCTTTGATTGAAAAGGAAGGCTCCTTACAGTCCAAACTCAGAAAACGTTTACCCAAGTAATAGACATTGACACTACTGCTGTCATAGACAGACCCAACTCTAAGAACCTCTTGGATTTATAAACTGGAACCAATATTTCAAAGAGGCTGTGAAAGCTTTCAGAAGATAACCAAAATAAAAAATGCTGTCTTCACATGATTGTCCCTCAAACTGCATCCAGTTCTGACAGAAACAATCACTAAGTAGCAGCAGCATCCAGGAAACTAAATAAACAAGGGTCAGTGGGCTGTAATAATGCAACATTCACTCATGCTGACTGATCAAAGACATTAGCTAGGCAACCATGGTAACTTCAAAATACTGTAGATGCTTGAGATTTGAAGTACAAAATGCTAGAGAAGCTCATTATGTCTGGCAATATCTGTGGAGAGAGAAAAACATTTAACTTTGAATCCAATGGCTCCTCTTCAGATCCAGAGAAGATTCACAAAATGCAAAAATTAACTGTTTCTCGCTACACAGATGCTGCCAAACTTGCTGAGTTACTCTAGCATGCTCTGCTAAGTTATCATGGTCTCAAGTTAGATCTACACACCAAGAGCAAACACAGGACTAGAAACTTATATTGTTTTATCATGCTTTGTACTGAATGCAATCCCCTTTTAACTTTGTACCTGTGTGAGAAAGAGTGGGGCCCAAGTCACACCGCACAGAAACAAGACTTTCTGGTCCAACCTGATCAAGCTTTCCTATTCAAGTGCACATCCAAAAGTCTTTTAAGTATTGTAACTATATCTGCATCTACCACTTCTTCTGGCAGTTCACTCCACATATGAACCACCCACTGCCTCTCAGGTTCCTTTTAAATCTTCCTTCTCTCACCTTAAAAAATAGGTCCACTGTTTTTGAATTCACCCAACCCAGACAAAAGACTTTTGCTATTCAACTTATCTATGCCCCTCATTGTTTTATAAATCTCTATTAACGTCACCCCTCAATCTCCTATGCTCCAGAAAAAAAAAGTCCCAGCCTATCCTTATAACCCAAACCCTCCATCTCCTTTGATATTTATTTTGTCTTGCGTTTTGGAAGCAAATTTTAATCCATAATAAAAGTGACCAATATCTGAGCTAGAGTCAATAGGAAAGACTGAGGGAAAAAAAGGGAATGAGTGTGAAAGAAAAACAACAGTGCACAGAACTGGACTCAAGAATTTTACTTACATATAACAAAAACTCTACAGGTTTCTAGAATTCAACGAGAATGAAATAAATGCTCTGGAAGACCATTCATTTATTTTTTAAAAATGACAAAGGCTTCTGACAAAATGGTAAAAAACTTCAGAAATATAATTATCTCAAGCAATACCATGCCAGTCGATCACTGACTTGTACAATGCAAGCAAACGTCACAACCTCTTAACTTCATTCTGGATCTATCCTATTCCACCATCAGGCCATGATATATGCTTCAGGTCCACTGCATGAAAGCCAAATGCTTGACAGATCTATATTTTTCTCTAGTTTAGCTCATAATACATTTGCTCTTTCTTTAACTCAAAAAAAAAATTAGTTCCTTATGGCTTACAGTAATAATTAACTACATTTTGAATTGGATAGAGCTATAGTTTTGTGCTAAAAATAAAACTTAAACCTTTGTTGTGGCCAAGGGATTTACTCCAAGTGAAGCCAGCTCACTCCTTCTCACTTGGTCCTAACACTAATCAACTAAAATGTTCAAAGTAAATGAAAATGGTTATGTTTATTTCCCTTCAGAAGACTGAAAATATTTGGATAATTCTGGAAGGCAAATGCATTTTGGCTACTGCACCCTTTTTAAGCAAAGCATGCGTTAGACTTGGACCTTTCAGTTCAAATCTTCCACTTCTGAAGAAGTCAAGGATATGTATTACACATAGTGTCCAGTTGTGAACAGGTTGTATTCTGGAATCCGTTTGCAAGCAGGAACATAATGCAGAAAAATGGAAACCAACTGCTTTAAAATCATGTACAGGACAATGCTTGTGTGTATGAATGAGTATTTATAAATCAAGGACTCCCCATGCCAACAGTGAAATGGCAAAGCTACTGAAGGTAAGGAATGAGAACACAGCTATCAATAGCAAGGAACAATGGAGTTTTTAAAATTACTATGTTAGTTTTTCATGACACTGTCCAATTTAATACTATTAGGTGAGATTTATAACATAATAAACACAAAAAAAATCTTAAAAATACCAAAGCAGTAAGTAATTTTTATGGTTGCAATATCCCCAACAAATGTCTTGTGTTGGAAGCCTTTGTCTCATAAAAGCCTTAAGCTTGATTCAAGAACTTTTCAGAACTGTACTCTGCCTGTTAAACGATCCAAAAGCTGCCAGCCTAAATTGCCCAGAATCAAGTCTCACATTGCATAAATCAGAGACAGAAGGAGGCCAGACAACACCATTACTATAACCTACAAATAACCAATTCCACAATTCTTATTTTCCTGTAGCAAGTTTTCTTTTATTAATGTATAAATAATGTGTAACAAAACTGCATCATAAGCAAATGAAGCTTTGTAAAAATTGAATATGATTAGTTATCTAATTTCAATAGTCACCACAAGAATGAGTTACTAGATTAGTCCTAAGGTTAAAAAAAGACAAATGCATCACATAAAAGATATATATGGGCAGAAAATACAACTCACCAAGTGCAGGAGGTTCTTGTTTTACTGTTATGGGTGAACGTGGGCGATCTCTATAAGAGGGTCTGTCTCTACGATTGGGTGGTGGCCCAGGTTGCCAATAAGGTGGATGAAATCCTCCAGGAGGACCAAAGGCGGCTCCATGCTGTAAGTATAAAACATCACATTTGTCTCATATGTTTCTTAACACATCTTACTTTCCCTCTGAATGTACTCACTGTCTTACATAGCTAAGTCTTGCAAAGTGTGCTAAACTGAGAATGTCTCAACGAGAAAAAAAACAATGCTCGATTTTTTTTGAGTCCTGTGATAGGGTTAGGGTTAGCCCAGATGGACCATATCAGCAACAATGTTTCAGCAATACTGGTCTTAGCTAATTGTGAAGGCTCAGCTATGGAAATGTTGATTGGTTATTCAAATCCTGCCTTTAAAAATGTCCCAGCTGGAAGTTGGCTGCAAGAATTTGACTTAGCACAATAACTGGCAGACACCTGTTGAAATTATCTCAGAAGTCCACGAGAAAACCTGTGGAAATTCAGTCCGTAGTTTTAAAAAATGCACGACTTCTAAGTTGGTTCATAAAAGACAAATGTGAATTCCAGAAACTGAACTTAAAACTAAAGATTGTTTTAAAAATGCATCTTGGATGAGAGACACTCACTAGTAGAGCGCTGCTAGTCAATAAAGCTCAACAATACACATCAGGCTCCTTCCTCATGTATGCTGATAACACAGAGTTCTAACTTCATCACCATTTCTCTCAACTCTCCTACCCACTCTTGCCGCAGTATTTGTCTGGTATCCAGTTCTTAAATGAGCAGAAATTTCTTCCAACTAAATACATGAAAGCATGAAAGAATGACCTTGGGTCCCAGATTTAAATTTTCTGCCTAGCCACCAACAACTTCATTCTGCCTGAGGCAAAACATGCCACTAATATGGTGTTGTATTTGTCTGCAATGTGAAATTCCAACTCACATTCATACTTGTATTAAGTCTAACGACTTCCAATTTGGCAGTATTTCCCAATTCAACTGCTTAACTGCATTTGTTATTGAAACCTTCACTAATACCTTTCACAACACTGCAATTTACTACTCTAAATCTTCATTGGCGGGCCTCCCATCCTCCACCCTACATAAACTCAAGATCAACCAAAGTTCCACGCCCTAGCTCATGCTAATTCACCTGTTACTTTTGAGCTAACTGACTTAGATTGGCCCTTGGAGCTCTAACTATATTTTAAAATTTGTATTCTTGTTTTCAAATCCCTCCATGACTTTGCCCCTCACCATCTTTGTGACTCCCTTCACTCCTAGAACCCCACTGGATCTCTGCTCCGCCAACTCTTGCATATCTTGATTTTAAATGCTCCACCATTGCCAGCTATGCCTTTGGTTATTTTCTGGAATTCTCTTCTGAAACAGGTATGCCTTCTGTTCTTTTGAGACTCTCTTTAAAACCTACCCATCTGGTCAGGTTTTGGTTCATGTGATACTAGCTTGGGGCTCAGTGCTAGATTTTGATGGTGCTCCTGCAAAGCTGAATGGGAGGGGGGAGGTTATCATATTTAGAATCATACAGTCAATTCAACCAATCAACGTCGACTCTTTGAATAAATATAAATGCAGTCCCATTTAACTTCCTCCTCTTAACGCATATGTGCAACTCAGTCATTACTGATCTACTTCAACCATCCTTTCAGACAATGTATTCCAGATAATGTTTTTTTAGAAAATCATGCTATTTCTTCTCTTGCTTTGTTACCAAACATCTTAAATCTACGTTGCAAATAAAGGTTTGCATTTCTTCGCATGAACAAGTCAGCTGTTCCTCACTACAAATATTTTAAATACATGTTTGGAATACTTCCTTTAAAAAAAGGCCAGTTTCATGATTTGGCCACTTACCATCTAATCAATTTGCACATGTTGATATTTGCCATGAATTGAAATCAAATTGATTCCAACAGCATAGCTTAGAATCTGTAAACAAATTATTTATTGCTCCTCAAAGGACCAAAAACTAAAAAGGTACATCTTGATTAATACCCAGATCAAAGAACTCAAACTTGCAGACAGCTCGGTTTCCATCTTTACTTTGTAAAGCTACTCATCAATACTAAAGCACAAACATCCCTCAAGTCAAAACGTACCCTCCCCATTTCTTCTTGGATCAATAGAGTTAATACAAGTCTCCAAGCAAAATCACCACATTAGTCAAGATGCATTGTGGGGCATTGCCTCTGAAGAATTTTCTGCAAATCGCTTTCGATATTTGGGAGTTATCTGCTAGAAACTAAAAGACAACAATAAAAACAAATCCAAACAACGCCCCAAATCCCAAACAAGCTGATTAAAAAATATGGTCGAGGGGGATGTCATTGTCTATCCTGCCCCAGGAAATCCTTTCTGCTCTTCAAGTGTCACAATGAAATACAGGGTTTTCTAAGCATCTTAATAAACAATGTAGAAGAATTAGTAATTTTAGTGTAATAGTTAATGTAATAAATGTTTCACAGTCAACTTCTACTGGGAAAAGAAAATGCAAGATAAACCTCAAAGTACATAGCAAGCTAGTAGGTAAATAAGCCATGCAACGGATGAGGGTCTTAGTTATCTTTGAGAGACATGCCTATTTTTCAAGCCAATTATCAGAAAGCACTCATCAAAAAATTCAATTTCCTGCGATTGTTAATGCCCCCTTCAAGATAATGCAGCATTCTTGTAGCTGCAAAAGCAGCGCTTACAAAGTAGACACCAAAAGCAAAACTGCAGTGAACAAATTTACCTGATAATCAAATTGGCTGACCGGCACAGATCCCATTCCAAAGTTTTCTGGTGCTCCTCCAAAATTGTTGTTATTGACTTGATTGAACATACGTCTAGAGTCTGGTGCAAACTCACCACTGTCCTGGCTACTGTCCTCCGATGGAGGGACTATGTCCATGGGGGCTGGGGCTGGTATCCACTGCTGCTGGTCTGGTGGTGGGGGAGGTGGTCTGTGGTGTTGCATTCCCCAATCTAGTAAGTTAATAAACTAAACTTCAGTATAAATAATATTGAAAATCTTCTCAAAATGGATCTAAAAAGTTGACGCTGTGTCACATTTTTGTTACTTTGAATTCCTACCTGGATGCTGTTTACTGTTCACCAGTACACTACTCCGTACTGAGCACTTTCTGGATATTATAACCCGAAATTCACATTTAGACAGTGTCTTTTCCTTTAAAAAAGATCATTTTTTTCTCTTGTTTCTTTAAAAAAAACCTGAGGAAGGGTGAACTTATAAGAGGCAAAAAACGTTTGCTCATTGCTCGTTTGAACAAAGTAACTTTTAAACCTCTGCCATAGGAAGTGCTAGGAAAGGTCATTTTGATGGTCAACGATAAAATATGAGAGAGTGTATTGTTTCTGCCTTTAGGCTGGTTACCCAGTGGAGACAGATCTTAACATTTAAAAATCCAAACCTTTTACAACTGGAAACTGTTTAGGATGGCTGGACAATGGCAGCAGGCCAATATTTAGAACACTCATGAAGACAGAACTCCAAACCACAAAGGAAAAAAGACCATTTGATAAGAGTGAGCTAGCTGCCAATATATCAGAAGTACAAAACATTATGCATTAGGCTAACAACTAATTATGGCAAAACGATATGCTGGTGAAAAGTTTTGTAACCTTGGGCACAGTATTCACAGTAGGTCTTATGGAGGGTTGGGGTTCAAGTGTAAAATAACTTAGCAATTAACCTCCAATAAAACAACATAGCTAAAAGAGAGTATCTATGTATTGCCCATGATAATTGGCCTATTTCTTCACAAGAAGAAACATAGTTTTTTGCCACTATTTCTTATCATTTCCCGGCAGCCCCAGGATATAACAATATCCTTCACAGAGGCTCAGGGCTTTAAATTTTTCTTTGATAAAAGTCTGGATAAATATCTAACTAGGAACTAGACTGACTTTTGTAAGTATTTATAACATTTGCTTATAACACATGATGGCTCCAGACCTGCTGGAACCAGAGCATCAGAGAATCTACCACAAAAGGTATATACCCAGGATAAATAAATGGGAAAAGACAGATCTAGGTGCACTTTGGAAATTTCTCCCAAACTCTCACTGAGGGAAAAAGTACAAAAGAAATCTGTAGAATCTTCCAGTATTGGATGTAGGTTTGCTCGTTGAGCTGGAATGTTCACTTTCAGATGTTTCGTTACCATACTAGGTAACATCTTCAGTGAGCCTCCAGACGAAGCACTGCTGATGATTTCTGCTTTCTATTTATACATTTGGGTTTCTTTGGGTTGGTGGTGTCATTTCCTGTGGCGATGTCATCTTCTGTTCTTTTTCTCTGGGGGTGGTAAATCAGGTGCAAGTCAACATGTTT
Organism: Chiloscyllium plagiosum; assembly: GCF_004010195.1. Classification (NCBI taxonomy): domain Eukaryota; kingdom Metazoa; phylum Chordata; class Chondrichthyes; order Orectolobiformes; family Hemiscylliidae; genus Chiloscyllium; species Chiloscyllium plagiosum. The sequence continues at coordinate 7,710 of NW_025212023.1, forward strand.
ATTGATAAGAGTTCCTGTTGAAATGCCAAGCTTTCAGGAATTCTCGTGCAGGTCTTTGTTTGGCTTGTCCTAGGATGGATGTGTTGTCCCAGTAGAAGTGGTGTCCTTCCTCATCTATACGTAAGGGTACTAGTGAGAAAGGGTCATGTCTTTTTCTGGCCAGCTGATGTTCATGTATCTTGGTGGCTAGTTTTTTGCCTGTTTGTCCAATGTAGTGTTCGTCACAGTTCTTGCACGGTATTTTGTAAATGACATTAGTTTTGCTTGTTGTCTGTATAGGTCTTTCAAGTTCATAAGCTGTTGTTTTAGTGTGTTGGTGGATTTGTGGGTTACCATGATGCCAAGGGGTCTGAGTAGTCTGGCAGTCATTTCCGATATGTCTTTGATGTAGAGGAAAGTGTCTTGGGTTTCTGGATGTGTTTTGTCTGCTTGTTTAGGTTTGTTGCTGAGAAATCTGCGGACTGTGGTCATTGGGCACCCGTTCTTTTTGAATACACTGTATAGGTGATTTGCCTCTGCTCTGCGTAGTTCCTCTGTGCTGCAGTGTGTGGTGGCTCATTGGAATAATGTTCTGATGTAGTTTCGTTTGTGGGTGTTGAGGTGATTGCTTCTGTAGTTCAATATGTGGTCCGTATGTGTTGTTTTGCTGTAGACGCTGGTTTGAAGCACCCCATTGGCTGTTCGCTCTACTGTGACATCTAAGAATGGCAGTTTGTTGTTGTTTTCCTCCTCTTGGGACGGCATGGTGGCACAGTGGTTAGCACTGTTGCCTCACAGCGCCAGAGACCCGGGTTCAATTCCCACCTCAGACAACTGTGTGGAGTCTGCACATTCTCCCCGTGTCTGTGTGGGTTTCCTCTGGGTGCTCCGGTTTCCTCCCATAGTCCAAAAATGTGCAGGTTAGGTGAATTGGCCGTGCTAAATTGCCCGTAGTGCTAGATGAAGGGGTAAATGTAGGGGAATGGGTCTGGGTGGGTTGCTCATCGGGGGTCAGTGTGGACTCGTTGAGCTGAAGGGCCTGTTTCCACACTAAGTAATCTAATCTAATCTAATCATTTAGCGAATTTTATGCCAGTAAGGGTATTAGTAACACAAAGCAAGAATCATCAGCAGTGCTTCATCCGGAGCCTCACTGAAGATGTTACTTTGTATGGTGATGAAACGTCTGAAAATGAACTTTCCAGCTCAGCGAGCAAACCTACATCCAGAACCTCAACCTGAGCTACAAATCTTCTCAAAACTCACTAATCTTTCAGTACAATAAATGTGTTAAAATCCATGAAAGTACAGACAATGAATGGTCTGTGAAAATGGCTGAAGTGCAACCTGCTTATTCTCATTACACATTTTTTCTGACTATTTACAGGAGCAAATGTAATTTGATTCATTAATAAATAAAATACCATTTTACTGGTGGCAAATTATATCAACAGTTAAACTGAGAAAAATGGAAAAAGCTACATTTATTTATATAAACATCAAGGAACAGCATTCTTCAATTGCCCCCATTTGCAATTACATACCCAACTGACTCTTAAGTGATAAATACAAACCCTGTTCCCACATTCTGTTGAAATTAGGATCTCCTGGAAAATTTCCATGATTGTCTTGATTATTTTCGATGTTATGTACTGCCTGTCCATTGGGTATTATAACTGGCTGTTGTGCTGCTACGGATTCCTCCGAGGCCTCTCTTTGTGCAATCCATGCCTGTGCTAATGCCGCCCAATCAATTTGACCTGTAAAAAAGTTTTAAATCCAAAGACAATTCAAGACATCCATTACATTTTGAATGTTGCACTGGTATGCAGAATATTCGGCTTTTTGTTTAATGTGCAAGATCATAATCCATGATTATAATGGCATTGTGGTTGTATTAAATGTTTAGAAATCCCAGGGTCTAGGCTGATGAACTGGAGACATGAGTTCAAAGCCCACTATGGCAGCTGGGGAAATTAATTAGATAAATCCGAATTAAAAAGCTAGTATTCAAATGGCATCTGTAAAATTAGTGCCTGAAGTGTTATTAAAAATAACCCATCTGGTTCGTCAGAGTCCATTTGAGATCAACATATTATCCCAGATCCACAGCCATCTGGGCATCTCTTTACCTACCATATGAAATGGCCAAACAAAGTAATCTTAAATGTTTTCTGCCAGTGGATCACTTATTCAAGGTAAAAGATCCTGCAGACCACCTACTGGTTCTATCCCAGTTGCTTTAGCTTGCTGCTGTATAGAACTCATTGGAATTAATGACAATTTTTGGAAACAACAAATATTTTATTTTTTCCTTACTAAACATCAAATTCTTGCCTTTTATTAGGTATACATAATTTATTAATTCATACAATGACAAAAGGGAAGACATTTCCATATTAGAAACATTACAAAGGAACATAATTATTTGAAAAAGCGGTAAAATATTGTTAGAGAAATCTTGAGAAACTCATACGTTCTGTTTGATTAATATAGATGTAAGATATAACAGTAACTTCAATCCCGCTTAAGAAACATTATTTCTGCTTGAGCTTATGACGACTTATGATAAATATGCAGAAGCCTGTCTGGTTATGTGTCGACAGTGGGTGGTGATGGTGATGTTTCTTACATGGCCTTGCCTGCAACATCATTGTGTTACTGATTTGCATTGTAGACCAGTACATAGATCACCACTGGTCAACAATTCACAGTTATATTTAAGCTGGTAGCTCAATGCTACCTTCTCAAGGGCAAGCTGGCATCTCTACAAATACCCACATCCAATGGATGATCTTTTAAAAAAGAAATAATTCAATATTTATCATGTGGTAAACAATATATATTTCCAATTCATAAGAAATTGTTAAGATTTAGATCAATAGCAATGTTTAAGGTGTACTGTATTGTTGTTGTGAAAATGTCATGAAAGAACCTTGAACCACTGCCTTACAACAGGTAACAAATTATGTCACTGGCTGATTTATTTGATTTTGATTCTGGCAATGCTGCAAATACATCAGTTAATATCTGTAGACTTTTCTAATTACAAAAATTCTATTCATTTCATTTATGGAAACGTACTTGGATCTTGTTGCTGCTGAAACGACTGCATCCACTGTTGCTGGCTTAAAGGCCACTGCTGCCAAGGCTGACCACCTTGGTCCCACATCATTGACTTTTGAGCTGCAAATGTTCAAAATCTATAAACAGAAAAATGGGATTGTAATTTCTTCCAAAAAAACTCAACAAACATGCATTACAGAGGTTAGTTTATAAAGTGCAATGTAAATAAGTCAGTTAGTACTTTGTGTCATTTTCACCTAAACTGTCAAAGGGTGTTTTCAAATACATTGGCAAAAGGCACCAGTTAAGAATAACAAATGAAGTATTGTGCAGCAGTAACAAACTTTTATTTTAAAGTAAGCCTTTAATCTTGAAAATATCAGAAAACTTTAAGATGTACAGGTCAAAACAATGCATTTTGAATCAAAGGAGGACATATTTGAAGGGACAGTCAAAAGTCTGATCAGAGGAGCTTCAGGTTGTCTTAAAGGAGAATGGGGAAGTTGATCAATGGAATGGGTTAAGGAAGGAATACTTTTAAAGGCGCAGCCTCTGACACAAGAGACACTGCTACATCTTAGGGTGAGGGAATGCAAAAAATTCTTAAACCTGAGGACATGAGAACTGAGAGTGTGGCAGTCTTGGAAAAGATTAGATTAGATTCCCTACAGTGTGGAAACAGGCCCTTCGGCCCAACCAGTCCACACCGACCCAAACCCATTTCCCTCTGACTAGTGCACCTAGCACTATGGACAATTTAGCATGGCCAATTCACCTTGCCTGCATATCTTTGCACTGTGGGAGGAAACCCACGCAGACACGGGTAGAATGTGCAAACTCCACACAGACAATCACCCGAGGCTGGAATTGAACCTAGGACCCTGGTGCTGAGACAGCAGTGCTAAGCACTGAGCCACTGTGACAAGAACTTGAATTGTTTACACTCAAGAGGAAGTTGAAGAGCAACCTGACAGAAATATCACAAATTATGAGAGACATAGTCAGAGTTTTCTTCCCTCGTCAAATACTAGGGAACAAGCATTTAAGGTGAGGGAGGAGAAGCTTAAATATCGATATAAGAGATAATTTTTTGCAAAAAACAGTGGGTGGTAGGTGTCTAGAAGATGCCAGGGGAGGTGGCAGCAGATACAATAACAACATTTAAGTTGCATTTAGACAAATGCATGAAAAGGCAAGGAACAGAGGGATATAGACCATTGCGGGCAGAGGGCATTAGTTTAGAATAGCATCGTGATTGGCATAAACATGGTGGGCTGAAAGACCTGTACTGTTCTAGGCTTACAATAGGGATTGCAAGTCATGGGGGGATTTAAATAAAGGTGAGAATTTTGAATTATGTCTGTGGAGAACAGAAGACCAATAATAGCTAATGCCTACAAGGGATTATTGTGCAGACTGGAAATGGGCAAGGGTAACCATGAACCATATTTTGGATTCCAGAGTGGAAGTTGAAGCTATGCCATGAGTCAAGTTGGAGTTGATAAAGGCATAAAAATTTGATTTAGTATGGTCACATGTACCAAGATATAGTAGAAAGTATGGTTTTGCATTGCATCCAGGCAAATCATACCGTACCTAAGTACATCAGGATAATAGAACAGAATGCAGAGTATAGTGTTACAGCTACAGAGAAGGTCAGAGAAAGATCAATTCCAATATATGAAAGGTCCATTCAAAATTCTGATAACAGCAGGGAAGAAGCTTTTATTGAATCTGGTGGTATCTGTTTTCAAAATTTTGTCTCTTCTGCTGATGGAAGATGGTGGAAGACAGTATAACCAGGGTGGGAAGGGTCTTTGATTATGTTGGCTGTTTTTGTGAGGCAGCGGAAGTATAGAACAAGTCAATGGATTTGCGTGATGGACTGGGCTAAATTCACAAATCAAATGTTCTTCAGCGTTTGGCAGAACAGTTGCCATACTAAGCTATGATCCATCCAAATAGGATGTTTTCTATGGTGCGTGTATAAAAATTGGGTACGGTCAATGGGGACATGCCAAATTTTCACAGTCTTATGAATAAGCAGAGTTGGTGTGCTTTCTTAACCGTAATGTTGGTATGGATGGAGCAGAACAGATTTGTTTGTGAATTTTCCTCCAAGGAACTTGAAGCTCTCAACCTTCTCCACCTCAGCACCATTGACCATTGACACAGACAGGGGCGTGTCCTCCACTCTGCTTCCTGAAGTCAATGACCAGCTCTTTTGTTTTGCTGACATTGAGGGCAAGATTGTTGTTTTCACACAATGCTCACGCTCTCTTTCCTGTACCCGGTCTCATCATTATTTAAGATCTGACCCACCACAGTGGTGCCATCAGCAAACTTGTAAATGGAGTCAGAGCAGAATTTAGCCACACAGTCATGGGTGTATAAGGAATATAGTAAGGAGCTGACTATGCAATCTCTGCAGAGAACCCGTGTTGAGGACAAAGGAGGTTGGGATAAATTTCCTAAGTGCAATTAGACGGTCTCTGTATGAAGAAGTGCCAAGGGACTGTTCAGTGTCTCATCAGGCAGTAAGTCTGTAAACAGTCTGGCTCAGCATATGATATTTACTGAGACAGACTTAATGGCATGGATATACATTCTGAGTTAAGATTAAAGGCAACGTTCCAAACATTTAACTAAAGAAATTTGAGATTAATGTAAGATTGGACATTCAACAAGCCGTAAAGAGATCAAGACGTTGTGGAGAGATATAGCTAAATTTCAACAGCACATATATGCATAATGTTATTGATTATTTCCACAAAAGATAGAAGGAGTAGATAAATTCTTGGAAAGCTCAAGAAATGCAAATGTGGCTGAGAGAGAACGAATTTCTTGGATTATCTGGCTACAACAATTAGTCAGACTGAAAGTGAAGGCAGTTGCACTTAGTTGAGAAGACTCTGAAAGATGGTGTAATCATCATGTCAAAGAGTAAAGAGATCAAGGACAAGGATCAATTCCAATATATTCAGCCGGGCCACAGACAATGCTGTGACTTCGGTTCGGTTCATATTACTGTTATGGAAACATTCCAATGATTAACGAAACAATTCCAGCAAGGAGTTTGGTGGAGATAAACTAAACAGAGTTCTGGATTTTAAGGCTTCAAAGATTAACTTACGAGTCAACATCTTACAATAGTTTGGTTATAGAGAGAAGGGTTGATATGGATCCATTGTTGCATATAGCCAGACCAGGTGAGGATGGAAGATTCCTTCCCTTAAGGTAATTTTTTTGACATATGGGCTGTTTGCAACAATCTACCATAGTTATGGCCACACCGAGACTTGTTTTATATTCCAGCTTTATTGTTTGAATTTAAATTCCATCAGCTATTGTGGTGGGATTTAAATTCCCATGCCTCCACAACATACTAGCCAAACAATGTTGTTATAATTGGATCCATATTAACCCTTCTCTCTATAAGAAATGTGATGTCAATGAAAAAGAATTTCATTGTAATATTCTAAATATGACTATATTGTTGTTCAATCAAACGTTGGCATCCTACCTGTATTAAGGTTGATGTCGGGATTGAAAAAGTGTGACAAGATGTTTGCTGGGTATTGTTTTCTGAATTATAATGCCATAACAGAAGAGACAGTGGGAGGAACGATACTATTCAGGACACTAATTTACTCATAAAAGGAATAAATTATGTAGATTTAAGGCAGCTACATTAACTCGTGAATTCAGTTCAGGGGATGTATATTTAAAATGGGAAAATTGCAAGGAAAGCTAACAATTAGAAACTTTTTTGGCCAAGTAGTGGACATTGATTCCAAGCATATCTATGATGCTGCAACAATTAACCCTTTGGAAAGGAAATATGTATAAACTTAGCTGATTAGGGAGTTGCAGACTTTTTAGGTTAGGTGGTAAGATCATAAAGTGGAGAAAAAGCCACTATTATTTCAGAAAAATGAGACAATCTGCCATCTTCCTGGTATTCAGCACAGCATATGGGCATTCATAGCTGAATTGTGCCATTTTTATTACATGCATTGGATTTTTGATAGCAGCTTGAGGACTGCACTTAGTGATTTTATCAAGTCTTCATAAGTATGCAAAAAATCAACACCATTTGTATAACTGAAAGATGTGTGATGGAGTTTGTACAGACTGGGGGCAGCACGGTGGCTCAGTGTTAGCACTGCTGCCTCACATAATGGATCCGATTACAACAACATTGCTTGAGTAATATGTTGTGGAGGCATGGGAATTTAAATCCCACCACATAATTCTAAAGCAACAGTCCCTGAATTTCAAAAATAAATCATTGGCTGCAATGTACTTGAGGACATTCTCAGAACAGATGCAGTAAATGCAAGAGATTAATTAGGGTTTACAAACAATCCCAGATTAATATTTACACTAATTACTATTTTAGAGGTCTGCTTCACAAGAACTTAAAAAAGAACAGCAGTAGCCCTATACAGCCTCTTGAGCCTGTTCTTCCATTCCTTACAATCATATTGTTCTACAGCACAGAAAAAGGCCCTTCAGCCATTCACGTTTGCACCAGTGAAAAACAACCACCTAACAATTCTAATCCCATTTTTATAACACTTAGTCCATAGCCTTGTATGCCTTAGCACCTTAAGTGTACACTTACATATTTTTAAAAAAAATGTTCTGAGGGTTTCTGCCTCTACCACTTTTTCAGACAGAGTTCCAAACTTCCACCACCCTGAGTGAAAAAGGGGTTCCTCTCATCCCCTCTACACCTGATCTTAAATCTATGTCCCCCCCAATCATTGATCTTTCTACCTAGGAGAAAAGTTTCTTCCAATGCATTTGATGAATGAATACATTTCAAGTCTGAATTTCTAAGGCAGACTTTCAGTTTTGGTGCCAAAATTTATGTGCCAGCTAGCAAATTTCAACCCCTCCCTGGCAACAGTCTGAAAATAAACCAGTCTGTTTGTAACCCCCAGGTCATATCTGAGCCAGAGATGGGCCTCGATCACAAGGTTACATCATGAACACTGCTTATTTTAGCCTATTCCACGTCTAGTTGTGAATGAGGGGGACGATTAAACAACTCAATCATCAGATCCCCATCTTCGATGACGGAAGAGCCCAGCACATCAGTGCAAAAGTAAGTAATCGCAGCAATCATCAGCGAGAAGTGGCTTCCACCAATGGTGCCCAGCATCACAGATAACGATTTTTAACTAACTTAGTTCTCTCCACCTGATATCAACAAATGGTTGGAGGCACTGGATGCTGTAAAGGTTCTGCATGTTGACAACATTCCATCAATAGATGGAAGACTTGTGCTCCAGAACATGCCACACCCCCAACCAAGCTCTTCCAGTACATTTACAACACTGGCATCCACCTGCGGAAAATTGTCCCGACATGTCCTGTACACAAAAAGGACAAATCCAACGACAGTAACCATCCAGCCCACTTCCAAACATCAGTAAAGTAGTGGAAATTGCCATCAATAGTGCTATCAAGTAGCATAAGCTCAGCAATAACCTTATCACTTACATTTAGTTTAGGTTTTGCCAGGGCCACAGATAGGGGAGTAGGTTTGCTTGGGATACTGTTCGGACAGTCAGTCTTGATGGACTGGATGGACTGAAAGAATCGTACTGTGGAAGTAGGCCAAAGATCAGAAGTGGGCATGTTTGACATTGAATGCACAATGATCAGTTCATTTGCAAATCCTCAGATACTGAAGCAGTCCATGATCAAATGCAACAAGATCTGGATAACAACCAGCTCAGGCTGACAAAGAGCAAGCAACATTCTCATCACACAAAAGCTAGACAATGCCCATCTCCAATAAGAGATGACCAAACCATGGGTTAATTTGAGCTGTGTTTATCCATTTTAGAATTTTAGAATTAGACAAGATAATGCTTTCCAGTCATGTAAATTTAGAGATACCATCATTTGGTCCATTTAATAACACTGCTTCTGCACTTCAGTTACCCATAAATGATAATTAAAATCAAGGAACATTCCTCAGTGGCAACTGCAATCTCTAGAGTTTAGAACTTAGAACAATACAGCGCTGTACGGCCCTCGAAGTTGAGCCAACATGTGAGGCCGATCTAACCTACACTATTCCATTATCATCCATATATTTATCCAATGACCATTTAAATACCCTTAAAATTGGCAAGTTTACTGCTGTGGCAGGTAGGGCATTCCAAGCCCATACTACTGAGTAAAGAACCTATCTCTGACATCTGTCCTGTATCAATCACCCCTCAATTTAAAGCTACATTCCCTCGTGCTAACCATCAGCATGTGAGGAAAAAGGCTCTCACTCTCCATTCTATCTCATCCTCTGAGCATCCTATATGTCTCTATTAAGTCACCGCTTAACCATCATCTCGCTAATGAAAACAGCCTCACGTAGCTCAGCCTTTTCTCATAAGACTTTCTCATCATACTAGGCAACATTCTGGTAAATTTCCTCTACACCCTTTCCAATGCTTCCACGTCCTTCCTGATGAGGCGGCCAGAACCATATGCAATGTACAGCTGCAACATTACCTCATAGCTCCAAAACTCAATTCCTCTACCAATAAAAGCTAACACATTGTATGCTTCTTAACAACCCTACTAACATGGTAGGGTTCTTAACAACCCTACTAACATGCCCACTTCTGATCTTAGAATCGTACTGTGGAAGTAGGCCATTCAGTCCATCATGCACATGGAGACTGAGATCTCTCTGCTCATCCACACTACCAAGAATCTTCCCATTAGCCCAATATTCTGTATTTCTGTTACTCTTTCCAAAGTGAATCACCACACACCTTTCTGCATTAAACTCCATTTGCCACCTCTCAGCCCAGCTCTGCAGCTTATGTCCCCCTAACCTGCAACATCCTTCCGCACTGTCCACAACTCCACTGACTTTCGTGTCATCTGCAAATTTATTCACCCATCCTTCTACTCCATCGTCCAAGTCATTTTTAAAAATGACAAACAATAGTGGCCCCAAAACAGACCCTTGCAGTAGACCACTAGTAACTGAAGTACAGGATGAACATTTCCCATCAACCACCACCCTCTGTCTTTTTTCAGGTAGCCAATTTCTGATCCAAACTGCTAAATCACCCTCAATCCCATACCTCCGTATTTTGTGCAATAGCCTAGCGTGGGGAACCTTGTCAAACGTTTTACTGAAATCCACATACACCACATCAACTGCTCATCCACATATTTGGTCACCTTCTCAAAAGAACTCAATAAGGTTTGAGAGGCCTATAAGGTTTGAGAGGCACAATCTACCCTTCACAAAACCTTGTTGACTATCTCTAATCAAATTCTTCCTTCTAGAATATTATAAATCCTATCTCTTATAACCTTTCCAAACACTTTACCCACAATTGAAGGAAGGCACACTGGATTATAAATACCAGGGTTGTCTCTACTCACCTTCTTGAACAAGGGGAACATTTGTTATCCTCCAGTCTTCTGTCACTATTCCTGTAGACAATGACGACCTAAAGATCAAAGCCAAAGGCTCTGCAATCTCCTAACTTCCCAGAGAATCGTAGGATAAATCCCATTGGCCCAGAGGACTTGGCTATTTTCAGGCTTTCCAGAATTACTCACACCTCCTCGTTATGAATCTCAATCCCATCTAGTCTATTAGCCTGTATCTCAGTATTCTCCTGGGCAACATTGTCTTTTTCCAGTGTGAATACTGATAACAAATATTCATTTAGCACCTCTTCTATTCCTTCAGACTCCAACACAACATCTAATTACTGTCCTTGACAGGACCCCATCTTCCTCTAGTCGGTCTTTTATTTCTGACATACCTACAGAAAACTTTCGGGTTTTTCTTGTTCCTACATGCCAAAGACTTCTCATGTCCCCTCCTGGCTCTTCTTAGCTCTCTCTAGGTCACAGAGTCATAGAGATTACAGCACGAAAACAGACACTTCGGTCCAACTCGTTCATGCCGAACAGATATCCCAACCCAATCTAGTCCTACCTGTCAGTACCTGGCCCATATCTGTCCAAACTTATTCATATGCCCATCCAGATGCCTTTTAAATGTTGCAATTGTACTAGCCTCCACCACTTCCTCTGGCAGCTCATTCCAAACATGTAGCACAATCTGCATTAAAAGTTGGCCCCGGTGGTCTCTGTTCTATCTTTCCCTTCACACCCTAAAAACATGCCCTCTAGTTCTGGATTCCCCACTCCAGGGAAGAGACTTTATCTATTTATCCTATCCATGTCCCTCATGATTTTATAAGCCTCTATAAGGTCACCTCTCAGCCTCCGACACTCCAGGGAAATCAGTCCCAGCCTGTTCAACCTCTCCCTTTAGCTCAAATTCTCCAACCCTGACAACATCCTTGTAAATCTTTTCTGAACCCTTTCAGGTTTCACATTTTTCCGATAGGAAGGAGACCAGAATTACACGCAATATTCCAACTCCTGTACTCAATATTCTGACCAATAAAGGAAAGCATACCAAACATCATTTTCACTATCCTATCTACATGCGACTCCACTTTCAAGGAACTATGAACCTGCACTCCAAATCTCTTTGTTTAGCAACACTCCCTCGGACCTGACCATTAAGTGTATAAGCCCTGCTAAGATTTGCTTTCCCAAAATGCAGCACCTCGCATTTATCTAAATTAAACTCCATCTGCCACTTCTCAGCCCAATGTGCCATCTGATCAAGATCCTGTTGTAATCTCCTTCCTGGTTAACTCAAAAGCCCCAACTGAACATTCATAAGCCTAATTCTTCCTCTTGACAAAGAGATTCCTTATTAAATCACGGTTCTCTCACTCAGCCACTTCCTCCCTGCCTTACAGGTACATACATATCAAGAACATACATTAGCTGTTCCTTGAACAAGCTCCACATTTCAACTGCGCCCATCCCCTACAGTTTCCTTGCTCGTCCTACACATCCTAAATCTTGCCTAATCATCTCAATGATGTCTGGTTTAGAATCATTGAAGTGCATTTTTATTTTCAAATTTCAATATATTTAATTTAGTGCAAGCAGTTGTCGAAAGAGAGGACAAAAGTAAACAAATTTATTAGGTGGTGTTCTGGAATTCAAGTACTTCTCTTCTTGTTAACAGCGTAACCCTTCAAGTAACAACATGCCAGAATCAAAAACATGTATTTCTGAGAAGAAATGAAAAATCATGCTCAAATGTGTAGACAGTAATGCAACCTAATCAAAGACAATACAAAGTTGATGGAAATTGGTTTCCTGTTTGAGGTTCAAATTAATGAGTAGATTATGACATAGTCATAATGTCACTGGAATAGAAATCCAGAGGCCAAGACTAATGCTCTATGGAGATAGATTCAAATACATCAAAAGTTGGTGGAATTTAAATTCAAACAGTAAAATCTTCAATGGAAAGCCACTCTCAGCATCACTATAAAAAGGCCATCAATTACTGTAAAAACCAAACTGGTTCACTAACATCCTTTCAGAAAGGAAATGTGCAGCATGTTCCTGATCTGGCCTACAAGTGACTCTTGGCCCAGTGTAATGTGGATGATTCTTATCTGCCGTTGGAATCACCAAGCAAGTTACACTGACTTCTTGTACCACTGTGATGATAGGAGATACCCTGCACTAAATTTGAATATAAAATTGGATTCCATAAAGGGTATTGAATAGCTCAAGAATGGATTTCAAAGTGTACTGATGGGGATGTACAAGTGATATATTAGAATCGCTGATTCGCAATAGCTACTGGAAATCCTAGTAGGTGCCACAGAATCAAAAAGGCCAGGCACACTGGAAGAGGAGAAACTTTTCGCAATATTTTTTCCTTCAAGAACAAAGCTCCAATGGGGTATATATTGTACAAGGATTTTCTCTGCCCCACGTGAAAAACCAAGCATCCGGTGAGGGGGGGGGGGGGCGGAGAGACGGATACTGGGAATTTATGGAGAATGGCAATAAGAGTAAAGCCGGCCCTTGCAGATTAGGATGATACCAAAATTACGCAGAATGTTGTTTTATGAAGTCCAAGATGATAACAGAATAACATATACCTGCCAAGTTGTTAATGAAACTAGTAACCGGAGCCTTGAATTCTTTCCAGACAGCTCTCAATAACTCTAAGTCAACATCTTTAGAGACAGGGTAATTTTAAATAGAAAAATAAGTTGTGCTGGTAAACTGTTCCTTAATATGCAGCAGGCTGCCTTAAACTTGATGGTACCTAAACCTGAAATCATACTCAACCTATATTTAAAAGTACATTTGGCAGTAGATTTCACAAAACTGAGGTTGTAGAGGTGCATACCTAATGGCTGAGAGTCTCTGCTTAAAAAATATTATGTGAATTAACCTACTTCAGTCACAGCATGAAAACAAACACCATGTACATGGATTGTTAAGAAACTAGATTCAGTGACATCCAAGATGATCATTTACTAACCTCAGACACTTGAACCGACAAAAAACGCCATTCACTGTTAATGTTCAATAGTGAGTGTATATGAATATGGCAATATATCTGCAGGCAGTAACAGTTTACTTTTTTTTAAACCGAGATGTATCCAAAAATAGGTCAATTTGTTTCAACTATCAATAATGCCCAAGTGTTAAAATGGTCATTTTCTCGTCAAATATGGTGTATCCCTGAAATAAATGTTATGTTTAGATATTAATAAAGTAACGGAACTGCATTTGATAATAAACTTTCCAATTTCAGAAACACATCTGATTATATTTCGAACGAGTTTAGCACAAAGTCTTGGAAATGAGGGCGCAGGGTTGTTTTTCTGCCCGAAAGGACATTTTTCGAGCAGAGGTGAATGTTTTCGATAGGAGCCGCAACAGCCTGAGAGAAGGCCCAGGCCGAGCTCAGATCCTCCCGGCGGCCGCCTGCTCCAACTCGACAGCGGGGACCCCCCCACCGAATCAAAAATAAGATCTGGCTCCTCCACCCCACGGGATCGAAAGGGGTTGATTATCGGCTCAAGTCCAGCCAGGCAGCCTCCCGGCGGCCGGGGAGCCGAGCCGAGCGGAGCGGAGCGGAGCAGGCCCTCCCACCATCCCCCCGGCCGCCACCGCCGCCGCCATATTCAACAACCTGCGGGGTGAAGGCGGCGGCCGCCGCAGTCCGGGCTCAGCATCCCTGTGTATCCCCGGGGAAGGGGGGCAGGTCTTGGGGATCAAGCGACCAGCTCTCCCCAGCCGAGCTCCACCGGATTCCGCTCACTCACCTCCCGATCCCAGCCGCTCGCTCGCTCCGAGCCCGACAATATGGCGCCGTCACCCCTGACCCGGAAACAAACCCGAAACCCGGGACCCGGGCTCGTAGTTAGCGCGAGCAATGTGGAGACCCCCGAGAGGGATTGTCGTTGGCTGGGAGGGGGGGCGCTGCACGGCTCGGAGGGCTCAGCAGTTGCGTGGGTGGGAGATTCTGAAACGTCTGGGGAGTCTGTTTCGGACCACGTGACGGAGATGGGTCTAGAGGGTTCTGCACCAAATCAGGTTGGCGGAGTAGGGGGTGTACCCCAATGAAGGTTTCCGGGATGTTTGCACCGCGGGGATGGTATACCTTCTGTCCAGGCTGCTTGAGTATCACTCCCCTCCCTTCAACAAGAGGACTGGATTCCAACTATAAATACAACCTCCCCACCCTCAAAACACAGTACCTATACCTTGACAAGGTACAATATCTTTACAAGTAAAATTTCATACACCTTGCATAACCTCAACCTAAAGAGAGGTATATTTTTGTTTGTACTTCTTTCAACCTGTTGTACTGCATCCACTACTGGCAAAGTTGTGGCGCAGCCAGTGTTGGACTGAGGTAGACAAACTTAAAAATCACACCACTTTCTAGCATTTAGCTCATAGCCTTTCAAGACTTCTCAGATACCAGAACATTGTGTGTCCATAAGTAACAAGACCTGGACAATGTCCGTGCTGATAAATGGTATGTAATATTGGCACCATACAAATGCCAAACAATGACCATGGTGTTTCATTAAATACTTTCAATGACTTGAGGGATCGTGCCTTAACCAGCCTTTTAGGCAGTGAATGCAGGCTGGGTGATTGTTTCGCTGGTTCACTTCACTCAGTCTACAACAGTGACTTTAATGTCTTCGTCCCTATCATTTGTCAGAGGCACGCTGGTGTGTTCTAATGATGCCCGTTGTAGGCTGGAGAAATAGTACTTCATATTATGTTTAGGAATTGTATAGCCTTCTAGACTCAACACTGAGTTCAGCACATTCAGATCATGAGCTCTGCTGTCCATTTTGTTATTTTGTTTCCCCACAGTGTATCTTGTTTTCACGTTTTCAGTCAGAGCTGATCTTTATTCTGCTAATAACACTCAACTTGGACCAATTGTTTGTTCACTACGACCATTACTACTCAGTTCGTAATAAGAAAAAAAAAGTGCTAGTAAAACTCAGCAGTACCAAAGAAGAATCACATTGGATTTGAAATGTTAAGTTTACTTCTTACTTCACAGATGTTGCAAGACTTACTGCTCGAATTCCCCACTTTCTGTTTTCATTTCCCCACCTCATTAATATATTCTCATTCATCATGAAGTGGTGGTCAACAGTGATATTAAGCAGCACTGATTCCACAATAACTTATAACAGATGTTCATTTTGGCCTCCTCCTAGGCCACTCAGTTTCTAATCCCAGCCTATATCCAACATGGACGAAGGAGTTAAACCCGTAGGTGAGGAAGCAATTGAGCAAGTGTGGCAACAAGGAGCCAGTGCAAAATGCAAAGCAATGTAAATCAGGAGGAAAATTCTCCACTTATTGGAATCATACCTAGCATAAAGGAAGAGGGCTATTGTTGTTGGAAGGCAGTCATCTCAGTCCCAGGATATCACAGTAGAGTACTTCAAATGCTTTGAGGACTTGACAAGTAGATGTAACAAGGTTACTTCCACTTGTGGGAGAGTCTAGTAGCAGAGGGCATAATCTCAATTACTGGAGCGACAAGGAGGAATTTCTTTTATTAGAGGTCAGTGTGGATCAGTGGAATTCTTTATGGTTGTTAAGTATACTCAAGTCTGAGATAGACAGATTTTTGATCAGTAAGGGCATCAAGTGTACTGGGGAAAAGGCAGGAAAGTGAAGCTGAGAGTCAGCAGATTTGCAATGATCTCATTGAAAGGCAAAGCAGACTAGATGGTCCACGTCTGCTCTTAGCTTTTATGGTCTGACATCTAACCATCTTCAACTGCTTCAACAATGACCTTCCTTCCACTATGAGATCAGAAGTGCTGACGTTTACAGATGATTGCACAATGTTCAACAACTTTCAAGATTTCTCAGATACCAAAGCATTCTGTGTCCATATGCAACAAAGCCAGGATAATATCCATGCTTGGACTGATAAATGGCATGGAATATTGGCATAATAGAAGTGCCAAATAACGACCACCTCCATGAAGAGGGAATTTAACCATTGCTCAATGAAGTTCGATGACATTACTATTACAGCAAGTTCCATAAGTAACATCCTAGTTGTTATAATTTAAGCAGAGTAGAACAAGAGAAGAGGTCTAAAGTTATGGTGAGTGCAGTATCTTGACAACTGAGTCATTAGAAAAGTTAGAAGGTTGAAATAAGTTTATGACAACGCAGATGAACTCAGCTAAGTTGAATGTGTAACTTGTCAATGTGAGAAGTCATGAACTCTACTAGTATCTTAGGCAAATTTCATCAAGTTAGCTGGTGGTAGGAGACAGAGGATGGGAGGAGAAGGCTGTTTGTGTGACTGGAGGCTAGTGTCCTGTGGCATCCCACAGGGACCAGTGCTGCGTCCATTATTGTGATATATATAAATAATCTAGATGGAATGAGTAGGAGGGAATGATAAGTAAGTTTGCAGATGACACAAAGATTGGCTGAATAGTTAACAGTGAGGAAGAGGGCCTTAGGTTACAGGAAGACATAGATAGTCAGGAAGACATAGATGGTCAGCTTAGTGGCAGATGGAATTTAACACTGTGTGATCTGATGTACTTTGGAAGAACTAACAAGTCAAGGGAGTACTCAATGAGTGGCAGAACACTAGCAAGCTCAGAAGAACAGAAAAACCTTGGGGTACTTGTCCACAGATCTCCAGGCAGCAGATTATGTTAATAAGGTAGTTAAAAAGGTATATGGGCCATTTGCCCTTATCTGTCAAAGCATAGAGTATAAGAGCATGATGTTACATTGGAGCATGATGTTACATTGGGGCGGCACGGTGGCACAGTGGTTAGCACTGC
>NW_025212024.1:0-25000 GCF_004010195.1 Chiloscyllium plagiosum
GCATGGTGCCAGCATCGGGTAAATATTTTGTATTTAGTTTCTGGAAAATAGATATATGTTCTTCTGTTCAACAAACAAATATTACTTGCATAAATCAACACAACTGGTCTAATTTTAAGTTACACTATTTGGTGAGGGTTAAATAGGTTAAAATCAAGTGCATGGCTGCTTCAATAAAATATAATTTTAATTTAAATCAGGCATCAGTCAGATATTTTTGCATCTATGAAGTAAATTGAGTAATGTAGTAAATAATTTCTGTGAATGCCCACTCTTGCTATCAATCAATTATTCCCAGCTATTGCATCAGAAAACATTTTTAGCTTGGGGTAAGAGTGCTTTTGGATTAAGCTACTGTTGGCTACAGGTGCTAACTTTGGTTAGCTGCAGTTATGGAGTGAAAAACCAAGTTAACATTTCAGATTAATGATCTTTTTATAGAACATGGCAGACATTGGCTTGTATTTTGCAGTCAGGTGAGTTGCAAAGCTGGTGTTAGCTGCTGATTTTAAAGGAGGCTGTTCGCAAAAATCTAGTGATCTTTGGCAAGGATTTTCTGTTCTTGGACAACAGCTTAATTCCGGTGGCAAGGCAAGAGAATGACTTGGTGTTCTGTTGCAGTGATGTTAGCAGACAGGCTGAGATGCCAGCACACTAACCCCCTCACCTCCATCCAGGGCCCCAAATAGTCTTTCCAGGTGAGACAAAAGTTCACCTACCTCTCCTTAAACTTAGTTTACTGTATCCAATGCTCCCAATATGGTCTTCTCTACAGCGAAAGACCAAATGTGAACTCGGCACGTTTCGCTGAGCAGCTCAGCTGGGCCCGCAGGGACTGACCTTACCTCCCAGTCACCACCCATTTTAATTCCCCTTCCCACTCCCTTTCTGACATGACCATCCTGGGCCTCCTCCATTGCCATAGCAAATCAGACCACAAATTGGGGGAACAGCACCTTATCTTGTGTCTGGGCAGCCTACAGCCCGGACGAGTCAACATTGAGTTCTCCAATTTCAAATAACCTCCCTTCCCATTCCCAGACTCCTTTCCGCGTCCCTCCTCCTCCCTTGCATTCCTATGATTGACCCTGCCTTTCAGCTACCAACTGGATTAATTCCTCCCATCGACCAACCAGGTCATACCCTCTACCTATGTTCACCTATCTCTACCTCACCAGCTGCAGCCCCCTTCCCCCCTTCCCCCACCCTAATCCTTTTAACTGCAGCTCCCTTTACACCAACCCTCAGTCCTGAAGAAGGGTTATACCTGAAGTGTTGACTTCTCCACCTCCTGATCCTGCCTGGGTTGCTGTATTCTTCTAGCCTCCTGCTTGTCTACCATTGACATGAAACAAAACCAAGAAATATTCTAATTAAACTTTACAACTCAGACTTGAGCATTTGTAAATCGTTATAATTACTTAAGATGTGGACCATCTCATTTCAAAGAAAGATTGCAACACCACACCAGATTGCAGTGGCACAAATACAGTATCTGGTAGCCTCACCAACTCTTGATGTTGAGTAGCTCTTAAGAAAATCCATAGCTACAATCTTGTAAATGGATTCAGCAAGCATGTCAGTATAATTTGTAACCAACAGAACTGATTGGCTATTCACGCTATTATGCCATGCATTAAATCTGGAAGATTCTAGAACCTAATTTGATAATGATGGGAAATTATAGACTCTTGGTTTGCAGTTAAATACAATATTTACTCCAAGTGCTCCTGCAGCTATCATTCCCCAATGGACTGACAAAGTTTGGTAAGTTTTTTTTTGGTAATTTTGATTTAGACTGAAATGAGAAAACTGTTTTAAAAGCCAAAGATGGTTAAAGGACTGTTTAACTGTTTTATGTAAGAAGGTTACCTGTCATTCATTTTAAGTGTTTACACAGCTGTTGGCTCAAACACTGGAGAAAGTCTAGTTGCACGTGAGGTGGAACCAGAAGGTTGTATACAAATAGAGATTCGCTTACCAACAAGTTGCTGATTGATTTCTGAAATGATGACAATGACCTCTTGACACCAGAAACTGAAAGATTCTAGGTAGCTGGACTGGATTTCAGGTGAGAAGGTGTCAGATATCTGGAAGGAATGGAGCTGTTTTCATTTTGCAGGCAAAAGCATCTCGAGCCTGAGGATAGCCATTTATTCCTTCTCCTCTGTTGCTGATCAGCAAAAGTTTCTCTGTGAATTGGGATGAGTGAATTGCCTTCCCACCACTCATAACACCATGTTCTTCTAAATTCTGCATTTAAATGCAAACCAAGAGTCTATAATTTAACATCATCGTTAGCTTTGCTAGGTGTGAATTTATGTGAAGGGGAGGAGTTTTATAAGCAGGTTAGAATCGTAACTAGTGAAAGTTGTAGGTTTAACTGTTTAAAATTGTTTATCTGTAGTTAGAATTATTTTTTAATAAATAATAATTCTTAAGCACAAAAACCTGATCTGTGCTTTCTGCCATCCTGTGTGTGAAAGACAGGTCAATTGGAGAATTCTGCATATTTTTAAGGAGCTTTACTTTGGTGATGACTCGGAGAACAGTGGGACTTCATTTCCAACACACCACCCTCGTGAAGGGTAACAAAGGAGAGCACTTCCTTTTTTTTACAGGATGAACAAATATATGCTATGTAAAAACATGAAAAATGCTGTTTTGTGGAAAAATAGTTAAAAGTCCATACTCAAGAATAAGGCCTATACAGGGGCAAGTTGCTGGAGGATGGAAAGATGGCATGGTAGGTTTAGTGAGCAGATAAAAAGAATGATTTGGGAGAACATACCTCAACATTTATCTGTTTGGCTTGGGTAAAGTTGTGTCCAA
Source organism: Chiloscyllium plagiosum (assembly GCF_004010195.1). Lineage (NCBI taxonomy): Eukaryota > Metazoa > Chordata > Chondrichthyes > Orectolobiformes > Hemiscylliidae > Chiloscyllium > Chiloscyllium plagiosum. Next base: position 2,833 of record NW_025212024.1, read on the forward strand.
GCTCCTATATAATCATATTATTCACAAGCCTGATGAATTTCCTATGAATCAGCATCATCAACTAGCAAAATTGCTATGTGCTTGGTACAAAATCTCAAGGTATTCAGGTTGTGTAATATAAAAATATGTGGAAATAATTCTTCCTCTGAGGTTGAAAACTATATGATAAAATGTGTTTATTTCCTTGTCACAGTAATGTGCATGTGATTAATGTAGTGTAATTAATTTTCCTGAATTTCTTACTGCTTTATTAGTGACTCCAATCAGTTGGCAATCTTAATCTGGGTGCAAATCAGGAGGCTGTCCCACAACAAAATATTTCTCCTCAAAAAATTAACTCTTAATTCTACATTCTTGTAAACTACCGCCACATCTCCACTTTCTCTTAAAGTTCTCAAACTGTTCTATACTTCCTGATTGGTACCAATTTTCTTAAATACTCTATCTTGAATCCCACCAATCAGTTTTCTGCTCAACCACATTAAGACAGCTCTTATAAGCACTACCGCACTTAGGTGGTAGTGTGGGGGAAAGGAAAAAAAACAAGGGATTAAAAAGAAAAAAATATATAAACAGGAGAAGGTCCAGGCAGCGGGCCGTGGAGAGGGTCGTTAGGGCCGACTGCCTGCCCCTCTTCCGCGGTTACGTAAAAAAAAGAAAAAAAAAAGAAAACAAAAGACAGCTCTTATGATATAACTTGTGACTGAAACTAAGGTAAATGGTCCCTTCTCAGCTTTCTCAAATTGACTGCAGTCTTTGGTGTCGATAACGCCATCCGCCTCCAACACTGTCCAGCTGCATGGGTTTTCCATCAGTGTTCACATTTCTATTTTTCAATCATAGCCAGAGAATCAATCGCTTGCAGTGGTTTCACTTTCTGCTCCTGTACCCTGATCTATAGTGGCAGTCAAGACCTCTTCGACTTCACATCTGCATGTGTAGCCTTTCATAACATCATCCAAAGTACAGCATTAGTTTTCATATGTAAGTTGATGATATCCAGCTCTACCAGATCTTTCTCAGCTCCTCCACTGTTGCTTCTCCAACATAAACTAGTGGCTGAGCAGAAATTTGGATGAACTGAACACTGGGAATATGGAAGTAGTTGTTTCTAGGCCCCATGACCTACCAGTTACCAATTCAATGTTTCTCCCTGACAACAGTATGAAGATTAAACAAGTCTAAGTTACTATAGTTGGCCCTGAATGAGTCACCAAGTTCATATTTTTTCCCATTGCTAAGACTTGTTTCCCAACTCTAACATCTTATGAGTGTGTCCTGTCTCAGTTCATCAGTTTCTGAAACTCACATTCATACCTTTGTTACCCTCGGTTTGACTACTCTAATGCAATCATTACAAGTATCTCACATTACACCCTTTGTAAACTTGTGGTCTTTAACTCTGTTACCTGTGTTCAGCAACCTTGATTTAAAATTCTCTAATTTTCAAATCCTTCCATGGTCTCATCCCTCCCTACTCCCATAATCTCCTCCAACCCCACAACCTTCTAAGATGTCTGTACTCATTTTAGTCTGTTCTATAGCCTCTTTCAAGAAACTAGAGCTCTGAAATACCTTCTTACATTTCTGCTACATCTATATACCCAATTACTTTTCTATGCTTCTGAAAAGCCATCTCGTTGACCAAGCTTTTGTCATCTAATCTACTATCTGTGTTTGGTCGTTAAATGTTACTTCTGGCACGCCTGTGAATATTTTTATTACTGAAAAGGCACGCTATATAAATAGTAATTCGCCTAGAATAGAGATCTGCGTACTTATATCTGAAAATTACATTTCTAGAAACTGACCCCTGTGAAGAAAGAATTATACATGTCTTTGGATTCAATTTTGTATCCTTCCTTGTCACAATGAGGCAGTGTCATTATTTCTTTGACACAGAAGCCAAATATTGAGCTTTGCCCCACATAAAGATGGCGTCATTCAGAACCGGCTCGATTATTAAATATTTAATATTGCAGCTTTATTAATCATCACCCTTTTTTTAAATTCCAGTCAAGCCCAAATCAAAACGCAATCACACCCTAAATGTTAGCACGCACAGCATCAATCGTGACATTGGGCTCAGTCAAGGATTACGCCTGGATCTTGTTTTCCTCTTGTTATTTATATGAAACAGTGAGGTAACTTCCGAGCACTGATAGCTAGACTCAGGAATCGAAACTTGTAAACCCGATTCCTGCGTCTTCGCCTCTCAGTGCAGCTGAAACTAGCGCTGAAGGAGCCAACTAGTTCACATTGCAGATCAATCTGTAGAAGATGTATTGTTTTGTGTTTAAAGAGGTTGGTTCACCGTCTGGTTGCTCATGAAGTTTCACCAATCGACCGCGGTAAGGGATCGAACGCTGCCGCTTGTGTTTGAGCAAGCCTTTCTTTATGATGAGAATAACAGGAAGTTTATACAGTTATTGTGCTTTATCCATCAGGTTAAGAATAGTCATATGTCTTTGAGTTTAAATTATTCTTAAATTATTTAAACCTTAAATATAAACATTTTAAACGTAAATGATTGTGATTGGCATTGTATCATAGACGATGGATGTTTGAATGTTGTGAGCTGTTAGAAAGGTGTTGTTGACACGTTTGTGTATTGAAAGGTTTGAAAAAGATCACATGAAATCTAATTGCCCTTTTGTTGTGCAGGCTACACTGAAATAAACTTGATCAGAATGATTTGATCAGCTTTCCCTTTGTTTAAATAAGTTATTTCCTATCAACTATTGCAACTCACATGTAATAACGTTTAACGTGAGTAATGTTAATCTCACTTTTGACTGAAGCTCATGTGATAGAAAAATTAAATCCACGTAGGCGATCCTTTCTTATCATAAGGATGATCGGTTTTTGGTATAAGTTACTGAGCAAGGACTGAAGGTATCAAGTGATGATTCATCTTACCAAAACTGTTTGAACTCGAAAATAACTTTACCAATGAGTAAAAATAATGATTCGTAGCGGGTTGTTACACATGGGAAAAGAATGTTCAGCTTGTTATGGGGGTGTACACGTCAACTTAGTTATCGAGCTGTCCTGGCGTAGCAACTTCGCTTAAGGAAGTGTTTTCTTTCCCTTACTGGAAAGCCCTCTAGAATGCTAAATTTGAATAACAAGTATAAATATTAGAATATTAGTATAAACCTGGGTAGGTCCTTCAGCCATTAAACTTGTTCTGCCATTCATTTCAACGGCATTTATCAGCCTTTGCATCCTCTAATACCTTACTTAAGGTAAAAATCACACAACACCAGGTTATAGTCCAACAGGTTTCCACCTGATGTTGGAGCAGCACTCCGAAAGCTGCTGGTCCGAAAGCTTCCAATTAAACCTGTTGGATTATAACCTGGTGTGTGATTTTTAATTTGTACACCCCAGTCCAACACCGGCATCTCCAAATCATGTTACCTAAGGTAAAAATATAAATCTCATTCTAAGTTTCAATGCATTTAAAATCTTTTTTTTTGTTTTTGGTGGGTTGGGGGTTCTATACTTTCACACCCTGTGAATGAGCAAGATGCTTCCTGATTCCTGGTTCAAATTTTGATCGATCGGGACTTCAAAGATATCTTCTGCTTCTGTTAAGAACTTTAATTTGTGCACCCATCAACTTTCTTAACTGATATGTACAAACCAAATTTATCCAACTTATCCCTATAATTTAACTTTTTAAACTGTAATGTAATTCTAGTGAACTTGTACTGTATTCTTTCTTAGACCATTATATGTTTCTTTGAATCTGAAGCTCAAAACCAAGTAGCATTCTCCAGTGGTGTCTGATGAAGGTGATATGTATCTGAAGCATTATCTCTTCTGAAATGCAATCCTTTTGAGATAAAGACCAATATTTCATTATCTTTTCTATATTTTGTACATTTCCATTTGCTTTTAATGGTGTCTACATGGACCACTAAGTGAATTTGTTTCTCCACAGTCTCACCATTGAGAAATTATTCTTGTTTGTCTTTCTCACAAAGTTTTCATAGTTCTCTATTTTAGAATCCATTGGCCATAAGTTTGCCTACCCACTTTGCTTTTGTGTTGCAATGTAACTTTCAGCACAATTCTACATAATTTATCACATTTCTTAATTTAGTCTAATTTACAACTTTGATGTACAACTCTATTTCTTCATCCAATTATCATTAAATGTGATGGAAAGTTAAAGCTCCAGTACTGATCTTTGGAAGATTTGATAAGTGGTATTTTTCTAATTAGAGGCAAGCACAAAATTAATTCTTTCTATTTTCTACTTCCAAAACCAATTACTCATCCATGCTAGATGATTGCCTCCAAATTCATGCACACTGATTGCAGCAGTTAGGAACAGTTTTTCCTTATTTACTGTACCTAAACGCTTCATGATTTTGCAAACATCTCTATCAAATTTCCTTTAATCTATCCTCTGCAAAGCTTTTACACCCTTCCTAGCTGTTTTGTGATTTTTAACTTCCTGGCTTTTGTACTGTGTGTATTTAGACACTTCTGGATAACCACTCTACTCCAGTTCCTCAGATTCTGCCTGAAATGCTTGTGCTTTTCCAGCACCACTCTACTCCACTTCTGGATCTCTTGTTTTCTTAACTAACACAATAACCTGTCCTTCCACATTTATAAATTGGTGCATGGATACTCTCAGGTTTCTCTGTTCCAGCATTTCCTTTAAAAATTGTAGCATTTTGTTTGCACATTCACTGTTCATTGCTGCTATGAAAATGTGTCACATCACACTTTTTCCCAATTTTGTGTTGTGTCTGAAGAATATTCTGCACTAGGTAAAACACTGACTGTTGTCACTTGAGATAAGAGTATTGGGAACAATTTAATTTGGTGAAGGGAATATTATGTAAGAGATGGAGATCGGTCTACATCCAGATTTGTTCACTCATGCAAAATGACAGCAAGTTTGCAGCTTGTTTTCCATTGCTCACAAACAGTTGATGGGAGCATAAAGTAGCTGAAATGCAAAACAAAAATGCTGATTTATCTCTGTTTTGTACTGTTGCATAAAGTCAAGATATACTATAATTGGCTTTTCCTAAATACTCACTCAGAGTATGACTGTCTATCTATGAAATTCCATGGCACTGGTCATGGGTTCTGTAAAACTCATTTTCCTATATTTCAGGCTAAGTATAGGCTACCTGCCTCCACATTTACTGTTTACAGGCACATTCACATGGAAAAAGTGGCTGCTTCCATGGCATTGCTGTCCCTTGGCAGTTCTATGCAATATTTGAGATTCACCAGTGCAGAAAGGCTCATGTGAATTATCGCAGGTTCCTCTGTTCAGATAACATGAAGGATTTAGATAGAGTAAATAAGGAGAAACTGTTCCTAACTGCTGCACTCAGTGTGTGTGAATAAGTGTGCATGAAATTGGAAGTTTTCTTATTTTTACCTGTAACAATTTGAAATCTGTGGATGCATTTCGGGTGGGTCACTGCCTTTAAATTGTTTTATCAACACATCAAATAAATTTATTTACAGTGACTGCATTTTGTATTTCATTGGCTGCTGAGTGTTTATGTTATGGTCTGAGAAAGTGTTGTACAAATGTGTTTCATTGGATTCTTAGAGCAAGGTTTCCCTAACTGTGGGTTGTGACTCCCAATGGGGTCATGAGAAATAGCTTCCTTGGATGAGATGTTAACCTCTGCAATTTTTATTGGTAGTGGGCATGGTTTACTGGACAGATCTTTGAGGACTTATTGCTGCTGCAGATATACAGATATGTATTGTTTTTAAAATTGTAGCCTAAACATTTCCAACCAGGCTTAATCTAATTTCTCCTTCCTTCTTGCACTCCCACCCCTACCACTCAGCAGATGAAGCCAAGCTGACCTTTTCCTCCCCTCCCCCATTCAAGAACCATCAAACTTTGATTTCAGGGTCACACAAAGTCTCAGGCATTATACTGGCAAAATATTTGGATAATACCATCCTATACCGTGTTAGAAGTAAAATACAGCAACTTTTTGTGATCAAATGATTCAACTTGTGTTCTGTGACAGTCATATCAACTAGCTGAATGCATGATATTCATATCCACATTTGAAACTATTCTGTTCATTTTGTTGTTATCACATATTATTTTGAACATTGTTCATTTATTTTGTCAATTGTTTTAACAAAATCATCATTCACCAATATGGTCTTAAATTATGGTTTATCCAGAAGTCTCCCTCACCGACTACTATACATCTGCATTCAAATATTTTGTAGCATTATGTAGAATTGCAGTGGCAGTGTAGTCATGAATTTGACGAGATATTTCAGTTTAATCTTTGTAGGAATGGTGGTGCTGTGTTTGCCCACGTATAGTTGTGAAAGTAGGATCAGTAAAGTCTAACCTAATGGTACCTAACCTGTGGAACATAAGGCTAGTTCCTTGTGACACATTTGTTATCCAGTTGCACACGATGAAATCACTTCTGACTAAGATATAATTAAAATGATTAACCTTTTGTCCAACATCCAAACTATTTTGAATCCAAATCCATGGATGAGTTGGACATAAAGGGTCTATTCCCATCCCTTTGACTGTGACTCTATAAATTATTTACATTCCTTTTGAATTCTAATCTCCCTCCTTTACTTCTACCTCTTCCACTGTTATCTCTGTTTCTTCACTTCTCTCACACTTGTTTCTTTAATTTGTAACAATCTCTTTCCTCATTTCTGTCTCTTTCTCCTTCTTCAGTGATGCCCCCTCATCCTTCATTCCCACCACCTCTTTCCTCCTCATTCACTTTGTTTTTGTTTCTTAAATTTTTAGATGTTCACATTTCATTTGTGTTTAAAAGTTTTTCTAATTTCTATCTCTAACCTGTAAATAGGAGTGAGGTAGGAGCTTGGATGATTGTGAAAGTCTTGGCTGGGTGAAGCTTTAGCAATGATCACTGTTCTAGACAGGCTGAAAAGTTCTCCTTGCATGCCTAGCTGCAGCAGTAGCTACTGGCTGTTTGTATAGATGTTTCACATGCGCTCTTCCTCCGCAGTGATACCCCACTAACTGCACAGGACATTTGTAGAGAAGTAATGTCCATTTTGAAACACCCTCACCACTCATGGTATTTTGATGCTGTTTTCAAGCTGTGAAGCATTTTCTGAGTCCTGCTGTGAAAGCTCATTTAGCATCTTTAATTGAAAGGTGAACTCACCCTCCAGTTATTTGGTTGCTCTGGGGGAAATCACATTGAGCAATTTTTATCTTTGTTTTTCATCCCCCCCACCACTGCAGTACGGATGTCTGACCCCCCTCATTTAGGCCTGATGGTGGATACAGAAGCCTGAAGGGGAAATTCTGCCCCATCTCTGGTGGTTGAAAAGGAGAAACAGACAACAAAGGAAAGAGAAGGAATAAAGGAAAGAAAAACTTGCCAGCCCATTTACATATCTTAAAGGCAGTTCAGTCATACTCAATGTTAAGATGTTTATGGTTACCGTATTGACAATCAGAGTAGAATATGCCCCCAGAATCCTGCCTCATTTACCAACTTCACAAACCAGATAAACCATTCTGGTAAATATGCCTCTTAGCTTGTTGACACAGAATGCATGACTAAAAACAAATAAACTTTAAAAAAAAAATTGAAGCACTTTCAGATGCAGTAAACCAGATTTTGTGGTTTTGTAAGACCTCTTGATCTATGAGAGGTCATATAATGTATAAAGAAGTTTGCAAATCAACTGTCAATCAACACTAGTTTATGTTTGATAAAAAACACTCATGATTTGACCAGATGTCTGATTCTTAGGAAATTGTCTCTTGATTTATACCCTGATGGATTTGGTATGTCTGTGGGCAGCATTTTACAGGGCAGCAGATGAAGATCAAGAAACAGATTGACAAATTATCCAATCAGTTAACACTGCAACAATTTAGATGTCAGTGCTCAAGAATCAATCCACAGTGTTGTTTGGTTGCTGCAAGTGCTGCATGATGCATCTCCACATGCCATTGGAGGATCTTAAACTTGTGCAACAGTGTGGTTTGCAATAGGAACAGGCTTTTTTTTCTGAAAAACCACAATATATGTTAGTTAAACAAAAAATATCCAGAACTCTCATGTCAGTTCATCAGTAAAACATTGTTTACATGAGACACCTATCAGCTGAATCTTTAGACCACTGCATTGCCAGGAAGGATGTGTGTGAAGTTTCTCGCTGTTGGTTTACTCAGTATGCTTTTGACTCCCTGCTTGTCCTGGGCTAGTTTCCTGTTTGCAGGTTCAACATGGAAGGGTGCAGAATAGATGCAGATGATCAATTTTCCCAATTAAAAGTTTGTTGTGATGAAAGGCCTACACATATATAAATAAGTATCAGTTTTGGAATTCAAATGGAATCATCAGCAATCGTCATAGTTAATCTTCTTGTTTTTAGGTCATTGAAAAGTAAGGTCAACGTATGTGTGTGAGAGAGATAGTTATCATTTTCATCTGCTAATTTTCTGTGCCTTTATGTCTGGGTTACATTTGTACCATTTAGCTTCAGATTTACATCGGCATCTGTTACAAGGACACTTGTGGTGGGTCATCTCCAAAGCTCAGTCTCCCTTGTATTGTATGCTATCTATTCCAAGGAATAAATAAAATCTGTGAATGAGTGTAGCTGTGGTCTTCACTCAATATATATTGTGCAAATGGTGGGTATGAATATGGGACACATCACATCACACAAGACTTTGGATTCCTGTCAATGGAAAATGGATAAATGACAGATGACAAAGTGCAGTGTAAGTGAAGGCTGGATCCTGCTCAAGGTTGAGTATGTGTGAGGCCTAATTGAGTATGAGTGTGACAACATACAGATTAGGAGCAGAAGTAGGCTATTTGGCTCATCATTAGTTCAATAATCTTGCTATGCCATTTGATAGGATAATGGTTAAACCAATTGTGATCTCCACTCCATTTTCTGTCTATACTCTTTGACCTCCTTGTCAATTAAGAATCTATCTAACTCAGCCTTAAAAGTATTCAATGATGCTTTGTGAAGAAGAGAATTCCATAGACTAATAACCATCTGAGAGATGAATAAAAAAGTCTTCTCATCTCTGTCTAAGTAGAAGATCCCTTATTTTTAATCTGTGTTCCGTGGTCTAGTTACCCCACTAGGGGAAACATTCTAACGGAGAATTCTTGCATGAAGTAGGGTGAGAATTCAAATCAATGGACGTAGGTGAATCAGGATGTCAATTCACGTTTCTGGAATAGTGAACAGTGTAAGCCACTTCCTGTATTGCATCCAAAGCTAGGCGATAATATTCTTGCTGATCACTTCTTCATGTACCTCTAGCCACACACTCTTGATGAGGGTTGTAAATTTCATCCTCCAGCTTCTGATGAAATGTCTGGATTAGTGGTGCTGGAAGAGCACAGCAGTTCAGGCAGCATCCGAGGAGCAGTAAAATTGACGTTTCGGGCAAAAGCCCTTTAGCTTTTGCCCGAACCGTCAATTTTACTGCTCCTCGGATGCTGCCTGAGCTGCTGTGCTCTTCCAGCACCACTAATCTAGAATCTGGTTTCCAGCATCTGCAGTCATTGTTTTTACCCTCTGAGGAAATGTCTGTTTATCTTGCTCTTGATTACAGCCAAAGGTAATTCTAGTGATGCTTCACTGAATCCAGGAACTGTTCTAGCTCTTGTGTGAAGCATTCTTTATGATGACTTCCAGTTCACGTTTTTCTCAGTTTCTCTTTTAATGTCATGTGGGTGCACAGCAATCTGACTGTATAGTTGGAGCCAATACACCCAAATGAATTTTCTAATTTCTTGAGTTGCAATTGCAAAACCTGATCTACTGAGATCGTTTTTAGATTTCTCACCTGCTATTTCATCATCTCATATGGAAGCTGTCTTCAGATTAACATGGGGATCATGCAAAGATGTGTTATCAGGCCAGATTACTATGTGGGTTCAGGGAAATTTGAGCTGTGCACATCTCCTTCTCCAAAAAATTCACATTTGATCCATATATGACTTTGCCTGGATTTTTGATTTGTTTTATGCAGGTTGGATTTGCATGGCATTTTGTGAGGAGTGTGGGAGTGTTTGTACACATATAAGCTAATTAAAAGCAGCCCAGCTCCCAACCTCATTTAGTCCTTATTCCATTACACCTCTAATTATGCATTCCATCTCCTTGCCTCCATCTATCCTCCTATCACCATATGTCCTGTAAGGTCTCTATTTCATCTCCAAGTGCACTCACCCATTTATGGACACTCATGCATATCCTCTATGTACAGTTTTCAGGAGTTAAGCATAGAAAATTGTTGCAAAGTAATTTGGAGGAAAAGAATAATAATCTAACAACTTTATAAACACAAATTCCAAGGTGCTATCGTTGAAATTTGAAGAAAACCTACCAAACAAACATAATCTTTTAAATGTATATAGGATCTGTAAACAAAAAGAGGCCATATCAAAGACATATCTGTTGTTACACCATCTTAAACATTTCAATTGTTTTTCAATCAATAGTTCACCTGCAGCAATGAAGTGTTTTACAAGCTTATAGCTGTCATAACTAAATTTTCCAGCTGCATTACCTGAAACTGGCAGAATGGAATCATGTTTCATTTTTATATTAAGTCAGAGTGTGTGTCAACCAATGGAAGGAACAGGTGCAGAAATATTTTTCAATTTTCGAAAGGGCTTTTTTTTTAAGAACTAATGCTGTCTGTCAATTTAAAACAGAGTTAAAAATCACACAACACCAGGTCCAACAGGTTTATTTGGAAGCCTTAGCTTTTGGAGCACTGCTCCTTCATCAGGTGGTTGTGGAGTATAAGATCATAGGACACAGAACTTATAGCAAATGTTTACAGTGCAGTGTAACTGAAATTATATATTGATAAAGACCTGGATTGTTTGTTAAGTCTCCTATCTTTTAGAGTGGGCATGTTGGTTTCAGTTCTTTCATATGTAAATTCCAGAACCTCCTTAAAATTACATTTAAAACAGAGCAGAATTTGGAACAGCTGAGAGTATAAGGCCCTACTTATTATGTGTATAATGCATTATAGCACTTTCTCCCATGGAGGTGGTTGATGTAGTGATCTATTTAACTTTGCAAACCAGAGCCCTATGATGAATCATTGTATTCATCAACATTGCAATACAGCATCCAGCCGTAACATTTGAAGGTGTCAAAACATTTTACATTCATGTTGCAGAATGTTCTCAACTTTTCAGCAGCCTCCACCTAGTGGTCAGGAACTCTTTAAGGAGTTGTGCGTTTTTTTGGGATTCCAAAAATGATATGAGCACATAAAAATCATGTGCGAGAAGAAATGCAATTTTCTTGTGATTGTTACAATGGGGACACTGACCTCAGATGTGGTGTGTGTTCATATTGTACCTAAATCCTTCCTGATCCAACAGTTACATAAATTTTAGTTGGATTGGGAAGACAGAGTAAAACTTTCCAACGAAAGACTATTTTCAGCATATCTCAACCTGTATTTCCATTGAGAGATAAAAATCTGGTCTGGGACCTTTATGTCTGTGATTCAGATATTAATTTGTTCTTATTAATCTTTCCATGCTCCAAGTGAAGTTATTAATCTAAGATGAGATTTTTTAATTGAAATGGTAAAGAAGTGCTGACAGTTTTATTAAATCATCCATTATGAAACTTAATTGTTGCCATACTCCACTGGTTACATTGCTTGGCCATTAGAACGAATGAACAATTGTTTGTTTTGAGATCCAATATCCCCTGTAGTAAGAAATTGTGTCACATTAGCTAAACTGCATGCAGTGAAGAAAAAATTATTTCTCATGTTTTCAGTTGAAATGAAACATTGTCTTTTGGAAATTGGGGTTCAAGTTGTATGTTTTTGGGCCAGTGCAGGAAACAAACTGATAATTCCACAGATTGAGGCTTGCCAGCTGTAAAACCTGCATCAGTCTCTCAAAACCAGTAGGAGTTGATGGCTAGCTGAATTGGAAACAGGATATTGGGCATGCAGAATATTGTTAGTGGAATCCTGAAAGAATTGTCTCCATTGCTTGGGTAAGTGGTTGGGAAGGGATTTAGGAGGGCATCATGGTCCAAGAGGACGGTGGGAATACTGGGAATGACAGGTAGAAGGTTTCCTTGTGAAGTCCAAAGGGACTGCTGGTGCTCCTACCCAAAATTGGAGCTCTCAAAAAACACTTTGCTTTTTACAGGTAGACTTCTACTCTGTTAGGCTCCACATCCTCTTGCTACCAAATAGCCTGGTGAAGAATCCACAATGGCTTTCCATGCAGAAAGACCCTAATGATTTCCAGTGGTTGTTTTTTAAGATGCTCAGAGGAGCAAGTTAAGATTGCTACTCATTGGAAAGCATTTCAAGTAGTTCCCATACGCCAATGTAAATGCCATACAAGTCTCCATACTGACAAGTGGGCACCATTAGACTGGATTAGATTAGTTTCTCTGCACATTAATGGTACTTAATCAATAATGCCTTCAGGAAATCAGACCGAGAATAATGGCCCAACACAGTTGTAAAATTCTATAGCTCTTGTTAAAATTAAACTTGTGGTTTTAATGAAATTGGGGTCAGGGCCCCATCTCTAATCAAGAATCTGTTTCCAGTTAAGTTTTTCACAAAACCTACAGTTTATTTTTGGCATGCATACAAAATCAATTAGGCTGCAATTTGAACCGGGATAGTGAGATCTGGTATCCACCACCTGTGAGTACAGTCCACAACACACGTCCTGCCTAATGGCCAGAAATTTTCACTTCAGTACATTAAACAAGATTAGCACTCTGCTCAGACAGAAGATAATGTTAATGATATCACCTGTGTATTTCATTTAACCATAGAATGTAACTTACACACTTGAAAATATTGAAAAATATTTTTTATTTATTAACCACAATACAAAACTAAAAACTATCTTGAGAGCTACAAAAAATAAGGTACTTCCAGGTTATGCACCTCCGAGATATAGGGCAGTGTGCCTTTACTTCCATAGAAATGTCATGGTTTCGAGTAAGGTTGTTGCATTACAGGATTTTAGTGTTTATTGAGTTTTGTCCACTTTGTTGTCATTGGTGGATTGAAGCAAGTAATTTTGTGTTATTTTATCAAGTATTAACCCTGAGTTTGCATGCAGATTTAGGAATTTCAGGTTTTTAAATGAAAAGCTTTTCAAAGTGATATCCACCTTCTATTGTTCATTTTTCTTCTGTTTTATGATTAGATTACCTACAACGTGGAAACAGGCTATTTGGCCCAACAAGTCCACACCAACCCTCCAAAGAGTAACCTACCCAGACCTGTTCCGCTACCCTAAATTTAGCTGACTCATGCACCTAACACTATGGGCAATTGAGCATGGCCAATTCACTTGGACTGCACATGTTTGGACTGTGGGAGGAAACCAGAGCACCAGGCAGACAGTCACCAGAGGCTGGAATCAAACCCGGATCCCTGGCTCTGTGAGGCAGCAGTGCTAACCACTGAGCTACTGAGCCACCTTACTGCCCTAGATATTCTCTAGGTGTAATGAATTACCATGAAACAATATGCTTGAAATTAGTTTTGTACTTCAGAAATAGAGTCCTTAGTAATCTCTGAAAGAACTGAAAGAGGAAACCTTTTCTAGGCCTGCTTTCCTTGTTTTAGTAGCCATCTATGATGGAACTTGGTAATTTGAGGAACTGTTAGAATATATGAGTTTAAATAATTTTATTGTCCCTCTTTTACTTCATTGATTCTTATTACACATATCAACAAGTATAGCAGAGATATTCAAATACTGTCACTGTCTAGTTATTAATGTGTAACAATTTTTTTTGTGAAATTCAATTCTAATTGATTTACTAACAATTTGAAAATAAAGTAATTTGTTAGATCTTTGCAAAAGCAAAATACTGCAGACGCTGGGAATCTGAAATAAAAAACAGAGATTGCTGGAAGTGCTCAGGTGAGCATGGTGCATCTTTGAACTGAGAGATAGAGTTGATGTTTCAGGTTGATGATCTTTAGTCAGAAATTATCTTGCAATTGTTGTAGTGTGGGTCAATTTTATAAGAAGAAAACCAGACAGAGTGCTGCGAAAAATTTGAATGTTTCAGTGTAGAGTTCACCAGTGATTGAGTAAATGTAAACTGTTATCTTAATGTACTGAACAGGTCACAGATTATGGAGCTGCAGTTGTTGCCAGGTCAGTAGATAAGGAATTGTGAAATACACCAATACATTACATCAGCAATTAAGAAATAAAAATCCCAAAGTGTATGCATGCATAGACCAATTTGGAAATAATATGTATTTAATGTGTGTATCTATAGTAGTATTGTGTTAGTTTATGATTGTCAAGTGGACTTTGATTTGTATAGGTTTTGCCATGGAGAATACACTCATCAATACTGCTTGATATTTAACTTCCATGCTTTGTATAAACTTGAACCAGACAAGTTGACTTAGATTGATCAGTGTATTATTCTGAGACAAGAACCCATGAATTATTTGTTATTTGTTTTATTGAGTTTAAACCGATACAATGTTTGCACATATTCTTTCTGTCTGTAAAAGAACAGGGCCCTGTGTATTAATATATATAACATCCTGTGCATGCATGTGTGCCACACTGTGAACCCAACTGACAATCCTAATTTGGTTGTTAGCGTAATCTGTTGCACACAAGATTATCCAATAAAAGTTATTCAATTGCAGAATCACATCTAATGTTCAACACTGTATTGCAAGTCCACGATGTCCCTGTCATTACAAATCAAGAGTACACTTGTGAAACTAAGCAGTATTGTCCTCTCATTCAATATAAATGTTAATTTTCCCATTAAATTGATATTCTTACAAATTGTCCTGATGACTGCAAGATTGAAAGCTTTTTTTTAGATTAGATTACATTACAGTGTGGAAACAGGCCCTTCAGCCCAACAAGTCCACACCGACCCGCCGAAGCGTAACCCACCCATACCCCTACATTGACTATGGGCAATTTAGCATGGCCAATTCACCTGACCTGCAGGTCTTTGGATTGTGGGAGGAAACCGGAGGAAACCCACGCAGACACAGGGAGAACGTGCAAACTCCACATAGTCAGCCACCTGAGGCGGGAACTGAACCCGGGTCTCTGGCGCTGTGAGGCAGCAGTGCTAACCACTGTGCCACCGTGCCGCCCACAAGCTTGGACAACATGTCTTTTTACAGCAATTGTTTTTATTATTAATTAATGGGGGGGTGGCAATCAGTGTCCTGGAGGAGTGGTGATGAGATACCTTCCTGAACTGTTGCCATTGTTGGTGTAAGGAAACACTAAGAGGGATTTCCAGAGTTTTGACACAGTGACAGTGAAGCAACAACAATATAGTTACAATTCAGAAGTAAATATTCTTTTTCTGTCAGAAAGTCTTGAGTCTTTGGCATGCTTTTCCTCAATAATCTGTGGGAGACAGAGGTACATGGATTTATGAAAAGCACAGGATTGAAAGGTTTTAGAGATGGGCAAGAATGTAATGTATTCAAATTGGCCATGATGTGATTGAATGGTAGAGTAGTCTTGAATGACTAGGTGGTCTACTCCTGCTCCTAAATCATATATCTGTATGCATCATGAGGGGAGGGAGAGAATTTGTGTGTACTTGTGCCATCTGCAACTTGTAAATCAGAAAAAAATGGTGGGATGATGATTTAAAGAGGGTCAAGTATGAGACATTTTGCATGGGGGAGGGCAGTGTGTCAACAAGTGTGGTGCAGTGTGTTTGATATAGCTATTGAATAGTGGCAGTGAGTGCAAGCTGTGGAGTGTAAGTTTGCAGTAGTGCTACATGTCAGAGGTTGAGTGGAACTATATGAATGTTATATCTGAGCCCTGACTGACAATGACTGTTGGTATGAAAATGTGAAAGTTGTTGAGCAGTATCCGAGGCGCCTGGTGTATTTGGTCAAATATGGAATTCAAAAAGACTTCCATTGACTTTGACTGTTTATGTGAGAATTTTGACTCTGCATCCAGAACTTCAGGGCTTGATTCCTGGTGCTGACCTTCATGAATATCCAATCGCATCTCTTTCTGAGAATCTGTTTGGAGGGTTTTCTGGATCCCTGTGGCTATATCATGTTTCCCTCCTCGATCAACCTCTAGAGTGGCATTGGAGAATCTTGAACCATCATTTCTTCTGCGCTATAGTTGATAGTTTCCCAGGGCAGAATCAGTTACAGAATAAATTTTAGATTCTGCTGTAGGAACAATAATATTGCCCTTTTAACAGGTGCAGGCTATTTCAAGCAATACCAACAAGCTTTAGGTAATGTAAGCCTCTTATGAGTTTGGGCCACTTGCTGAGCCATTATGCCTCTCAACAGCATGCATGTTAACCAGTAGGCAACACAAAATTGATGTATTGTTTGTATTGGAAGCAATAGCAGGATTAATCTTGCATGTGACCAGTTTTAAGGGGTTGTTGAAGTTTGCCTCCTACTATTTGTGTGGAAAATAAGTCGGATTAATTTATGAAAGGGGGAAAACGTGGAAGGAAAGTATTGTGGGATGCTGAAAATCTAAAATTAAAGAAAAAGATAATGCTGGAAGGTGCTGCATTTATTGAGAGAAAAACAGCGTTGATGTTCTGAGTTGAATATGACTCTTCAGAACTGGTCAGAACTGAGTAAAGGTTAAACTATGGACAGAACAGCTTTGAATCAGTCAGTGCTGTTGGAGAGATACTTCATGTGTGTACATGTGGTAGATCAGGACACTGAGCATGGATATCAGGATTTGGTCTGAAAAGCTATCCAAGGGACATTGTATCTCTGAGAGATACCTGTAATCCTGAGTAGATTCGACATGAGAAATGGAACTTCAGTTGGAATACAAGCAGTATATTTTGGATCTGTTAGTCACTGAGGAAGGAGATATGCAAATAATACGTTGCTTAATCTAGGTATCTCTAATCTATTGAATAAAATACAGGATCCACTGCACTCTGTATTTTATATTCAAGGCAGAGTGTTGTATGTTTTTGGGTTGCCCTGCTGCACAAAATGTGAGCCATTTGCTCTGACCATGTCCAGATTTTATACTAAAAAATAGTACTTTGCCACTCCAGCTCCAAATAAAATCAGGAGAAGCAAAAATTAGTATTGGAATGTGACAAATAATTTGATGAGTGAGTTTAACTGATCAGTTCACATGCACTGGTAGTGAGTCGAATAGTTTAATATATACAGTTTGTCCCGGTATTACGCGAATTGGCTATAACGCGATTGATAAACTCTGAACATAATTTGGATAATGCGAATTTTCTACTGGCTGGGTATAGCGATTGTCTACAGTGTGATTTTCTACAGCGGTTTCTCATAGCATGAATTTCTATAGCACGAGGTTGCAGAAGAATGCCACTATCGTGTTATAGCAGAATGACCTGTAACCTTTTCTACCCGGTGGCGGGTCTGCAATAAGCCACACTATCAGGAAGGTTTCGGCTTCTCCCCTAAGTTGAATTAGTTAGTCGTCATTGAGTTGCTATGGTTAATGGCAATGACCTTGGGCTGTGGGGCATTCACTGGTGCTTTCATTATTGGACAGGAGAAAATTGGACATTGGAAGTATGTCACATGTCAGGTTGGATTTTAGTTAAGGTGATTTCTGTTCACTCTCATGTAATACTGACTGGCAGAGCTATTCCCTGATCCAGGTCATTTCTCAAACAAAGCACAGTCTCTGGGATTCCAGGCCAAGAAGAAGCTCACCATTTGTCCCATAAGAAATGCCATTAGACTACTGCAGAATGAGAGTGCAGTCTTATACACTGTGACTGCATTGGAAGCCAACAGAATTGTCAGAAGGCAAGTTTGGGGAAAGAGAAGACTGCTGTAGATGTTAGATGTTCTTCCATCATTGAGTGACCTTCGGGTCATTTTGTTGCTTTCTCTCAAGTTCCGTTAACTTCCCTACATTAGTCCACAAAAGTGATCTGAGCATACCTTGGTGGTTGTGGTTTTGTTCGCCGAGCTGGGAATTTGTGTTGCAACACAAATTCCCAGCTCGGCGAACAGAACCACAACAACGAGCACCCGAGCTAAAAATCTTCTCACAAACTTTGAATACATTGGTGGGTTTGGATGTGGAAATCCATACAAAATAGAAATTTGGAGCAGATTTGAGACCACGAGCCTGCTCTGACATTTGATGAGATCATGGCTGATTTGATCATGCCACAACTGCACTTTCCTGTGCAACACCTAAATCATTTGACCTTTTTTAAGTCAAGAAGTTATTTAATTCAACCTTTAAATTATTGAGTGACCCTGCTGTCTGGTTAAGAAGATGCCACGGACTTTAACCCTTCTGAGAAACATTTCTCCCCATCAAGGATATTGCCAGGGTTGGAGGATTTGAGCTATAGGGAGAGGCTGAATAGGCTGGGGTTGTTTTCCCTGGAGCTTCAGAGGCTGAGGGGTGACTTTATAGAGGTTTATAAAATCATGAGGGGCATGGATAGGATAAATTGACAAAGTCTCTTCCCTGGGGTGGAGGGAGTCCAGAACTAGAGGGAATAGGTTTAGGGTGAGAGAGGAAAGATAGAAAAGAGACCTAAGGGGCAACTTTTTCATGCAGAGAGTGGTGCGTGTGTGGAATGAGCTGCCAGAGGAAGTGGTGGAAGCTAGTATGATTACAACATTTAAAAGGCATCTGGACAGGTGTATGAATAGGAAGGGTTTGGAGGGATATGGGCTGGGTGCTAGCAGGTGGGGCTAGATTGCATTGGGATATCTGGTCAGCATGGATGGGTTGGACCGAAAGGTCTGTTTCCATGCTGTAAATCTCTATGACTCTATAACTGGGAGATTCCTTATTTTTTAACTGACCCCCTAATTCTAGTCTTTCTGACAAGGGGAAACATCCTCTCAACATTTATCCTGTCTGTTCTCCTCAGAATCTTATATGTTACAATAAGATCACCTTTCATTCTTTTAAACTCCAATGGATATAGACATAACCTTTCCTCATAAGATAACTCTTTCATCCCAGGAATGAGTCAATTGAACATTCTCTGAACTGCTTCTAATGCTGTTATATCCTTTTGCAAGTAAAGAGACCTATTTGTGCACTACACTTATCAACTTCCTGTAGAATTGTCGCAAAATGTCTTGCAAAGTTATCAATTTACCCTTGCAATAAATGACAGCCTTCCATTTGCCTTCCCATTTACTTGCTGTATCTGTATACCAGTAGCATCATCACCTTCAGTCAGTTGTAATTGTGAATCAGGTCAGACTCTGTAACATAGTGCAGTTCTTCTTGTAGCATGTTCTCTCTCTAACATTTAGTGTGCTTTCAATCAATGTTTCATAACTTCATGCCATTGTAAAATCATACAAATACAAATACGATTTTAATTTTTTTTCTAATATTTATTTACACTATTATGAATTTTAAAAAAGCTTCTCTTGTCCTTTTATTGTTGTTGCAGGACTTATACATACCTCATTTAGAACTCAGGGACAGACATTTGACCACTCAGCAGACCATTGGGAATAAGCAGCACGTAGCCTTCCCAAGGGAGAATGAAAGGAGGGGAAGATCTATTCAAAGTGCTTGATTTGCAGCTACTTTGTTCTCAATGTTTCGAGAAGACGAATGAAAGTACCATTGTCCTTAAAAATGTGAACCACAAATGCCAACAACTCCAGCTTGTTGCCAGGAAACAACAGAACAGAAATGGCAGCTGGAGACTTATTCGCAGACGACCAGCTTTCATTAATCCTGCACGCTATCAAGTGTGTTCCTTCTACAGGGAAGGCTCAGGTTGCAAGAGGATGAAGAATCGCTGCACCTTTGCCTGGACTGAAGAAGAAGCCTTTGTGTGGAACTATGAAAGAAAAAACCAAATTGAACGACACAAGCTAAAGAAGTTGGTAGCGGAAAGAACAAACAATGGGAGTCCATGTTCAGGCACAGCAAATAAACAACAAACTGTTGAGGAAGAAATTGTTAATGAATTTGAAGGACAATTTACTGAGTTGTGTGCAATATGCTTTTACAGTGTCCCTCAGCAGCTTTCCTACCAAAATATTCACAGACTTTGTTCATTCTCCTCTCAGCATGGATGGAGTCCATTATTAGTGCATGTCCTTGAAGATAACAATGATATGAAACAATGCGATGAAATTAGACCAGTCTCATCTCCAAACAACCTACAATACTGCAAACATGTTCTGCAGGGAGTGTCATGTCATGATTTAAAGAATTGCAGTTTTGCTCATAGTGAAGTTGAACTGATGGTCTGGAAATCAGAAATACACCGAGGTTTGAAACGTTTAACCTTGCTTCAATTGTCTCAGCAACAAAACTGGAATGGAAAACCAGGAGCAGAGAGGGTGGCAGAAAACAATGTTCAGTTTTATTGTAGCGTCTGCCTGGTAATCTTTTCTTCTCAGGATAAGTTTGAGAATCATTGTACATCCATAGAACATGCTCAGATGGTCTTGACAGACACCACAGTTGTGTGGAACCACCGAAAACCACCTCTTAAAGCCAGCAAATATCAGTTATGTTCAAGGTGAATAAAATTTTGGTTATTTATCAAATTAACCCAGTGGAGAATAAATATTAATTATTTGGAACAATATTCATTCTTTCTCAAATGTTGTTAGTGAGCAATCCTCTTCAGAAAGAGTCGTGTAACATTGCAGGCTGTCCTGGAATGGGAAATGATAAAATTAAACTTGAAAATCCAAAGGATTTCTCAACAGTGACCCACTGAAATTCCAACAGTAGATCAGCAGAATCCCTTAAAATGATAGAGATCTGGCAAAGAATCAATTGTGCCATTTACAGATTTATCTGCTCCTTATTAAAAAAAATGTATTTAGAGGGTTGGAGCCAAGGGCAGAGTCTAAGTTACCACTTGGTTGGCTCAATTTGAACCCATAACCCTTTGGAAGCTGGTTAATGGAATGAGCAAAGGTTGTGCAACCTCTGTCAAAATGGGCCATATCCACAGCATTGAGACAAACCTCTGAAAAAAAGAGGTGCATTTATCTCTTAGCTGGGGTGGTGAGACGAAATGATCCTTCCCTCATTGACTGGGAAGTGTCAAATATTCTTGGCCAATGTACTTCCTGTTGACCTTGTAAAGTCTGGTAAGATTAGTAAGATTTGGATGTGACTGCATGTTTTGAAGAATTTTAGGGCTACATGTCACAATGTTAGTAACCAGAACTTGATTTTGAACTGACATTTTAAAAAATACTTGCTCATTCCTGGCACATTAATATCTAACACAACTTAGAATTATTTCATATCTTTAAAGTATAGTTCCTTTATAGATTCTTGACATGATTCCTTTTCTGCTTATGATGAATTTTTGCTTATTACCATCAGTTCAGAGGTTGAAAAAGCATTGTGCACAGACATCTCCCTGACCATAATTTTGTTTGTTTCTCTTTCCTGAGTTTGATTACTCAATTTCCTTGAGTTGATTTAGTTTTTGAGCATATTAAGCAATAATATTTCACACAGATGTTAATGCCAGTAACTTCAAGATGGCCCCTCTCACCTTTACCCAGCATTCCATGATCAACAGGGTGAACAAGTGACCTAATGTGAGCTGTGGGCAGAAGATTTGAGGTGGGGTAAAACACGATCAAAAAGAGACCATGTTCTCATTTCCCTTCCTGCATGGAAATTCACCTGTTCTCAGAATTTCAAGTTGGCATGTTCACTTGAAATCAAAACCTGCAGCTGGATCAAGGCATTGCTAGATCTATGTGTTTAATTAGTAGGCAGACAAAGTATCATTGCTAATAAAACTTGTTATTGTCTGAGGAAATGAAATACCCGGTGATTTAAATATGAAGCCAGTTCTGATGTTGCTGGTTATCAGTGCAAATTAGCTGCCTGTGGAAGCTGGGATAATTACACCATTTAAGGGGTATCTGGATGGGTGTATGAATAGGAAGGGTTTGGAGGGATATGGGCCAAGTGCTAGCAAGTGGGACTAGATTAGGTTAGGATATCTGTCGGCATGGACGAGTTGGACCGAAGGGTCTGTTTCTACATCTCTATAACTCTGTGACTTCTTGGAAATTTTCTCTGCCTTTTCATGACTTATAGAGTAATCTTACTACTTTATTTTATAGGTTAGACATCTGTGAATTTGGTGAGAACTGTAT
>NW_025212025.1:0-25000 GCF_004010195.1 Chiloscyllium plagiosum
GATACTACAGCAAAAGTATATGCTGCTAACTCCCAAAGATCTGTCACTTAACTTAAAGAGACTGAACTATCTTATAATAGGAATGGATATAATCCCTGCTGTGACATACAAAAGCTAAGGTAGTAAAAGTGACTGCTTGGCTCTCTTGGGTGGGAAAGAAGCCTCAACTGTGCCTTCTCCCAGGATGTGGGGTGAGCACCATCAGTATAATGGGATATCCACCAGATGGTTCAAGGAGGGCTAGATAAAAGTAAAATGGATCAGTTTTCAGACTGCACCTACTTGTTCTGCATTTACATGTGGCAGGCAGGGAAGGATGTCTAGGGATAATCTGAATGTGATGGAAGGAAAACCGAGACCAGAAGTAGGCTGTACCATTTTTATGGATACTAGTCATTTATTAGGGCAGAATAGTGGTGTAAATGACATGCCTATTTATTACTATGAATATATAGTCAATATCCTAGCTTTTTTAAGAGTCATAGGGATGCACAGCACAGAAACAGACCCTTTGATCCAACTCGTCTATACTGACCAGATACCCCAACCCAATCTAGTCCCACCTGTCAGCACCTGGCCCATATCCCTCCAAACCCTTCCTATTCATATACTCATCCAGATACCTTTTAAATGTTGCAATTGTACTACCTTCCACTACTTCTTCTGGCAGCTCATTCCATAAATGTACCACCCTCTGGATGAAAGAGTTGCCCCTTAGGTCTCTTTTATATCTTTCCCGTCCCACCGTAAACCTATGCCCTCTAGTTCTGGACTCCCCCACCCCAGGGAAAAGACTTTGTCTACTTATCCTATCCATGCCCCTCATGATTTTATAAGCCACAATAAGGTCACCTCTCAGCCTCTGGTGCTCCAGGGAAAACAGCTCTAACATAATTCAACCTCTCCCTATAGCTCAAATCCTCCGACCCTGGCAATATCCTTGTAAATCTCTTCTGAACCCTTTCAAGTTTCTCAACATTTTTTCGATAGGAGAACAGAATTGCACACAATATTCTAAAAATGGCCTAACCAGTATCCTGTACAGCCGCAACATGACCTCCCAACTCCTGTATTCAATACTGAGACCAAGAACAGTAAGCATACCAAATGCAGCCTTCATTATCCTATCTACCTGCAACTTTTTCAAGGAGCTATGAATCTGTACTCCAAGGTCTCTGTTCAGTTTTAACTTGACATTCAGCAGAAACTTGAAATGTTAAGCATTGAATCTATAACATACCTTCAACTTCTTCTACAACTACATTGCATTACTAGCTATCGTTTCTTGAGGCCGCATTGCAAGGTGCACAGCCCGCATAAGACTTTGATAGAGCAGCTTTTACACACTGCTATGCATTGCCAAACGTACAGCGTACACTACAGTTGTCTAGAGATGAACTGCAGTACATTACTACGTGCACACCCTACATGGATCGTGTATGCATAACCGAACTGTCTGTGCAGACATATGCATTACTGAGTGCGCATATTGTATAACAGGATGGACAGCCTGCACATGCATTGCAATGACAAGGGTGCGGGTACGGACTGAAGTACATTACAAAGTGTATAGCCTGCAACAGCAAGCAGTTTGCGTGAACCTCTGTACGCGACAGTACATGCAATGGCATGACAAGAGGCTAAGCCGAACCGCAGCTGGAAGAGCGCACGCATCCCTGGACGTGCGCATGCGTTCGGTCAGGGGCACGTGAGTACGAGGCCGGCCGTGGACTGGCCGAAAGGAGCCGCGCGCCCGCGCCCGCGCGGGGGGGGAGAGAGAAAGAGAGTGGAGAGGACCCGGACTCCCGGCAATGACTGAGTGCGCGAGCCGGCGTAGGGCCGCCGTAACCGGGAGCGTCGGCGCGCTGTGATCGCGTGGGAGACGGCAGGCTGGATGTTACCAGCAGCAGCAGCAGGAGGTGAGGAGGCAGGCAGGCAGTGAGTGAGTGCCCGGTCCCGGTCCCGGTCCCTCTCCCCTCCCCTCTCTCCCCCCACCTCCCCCCTCTCCAGGGAGGGGGGCCGGGAGCTGCGGCTGCGCTGGAGCTGGAGCTCGAGCGGAGTGAAGCGGGGCCCCGAGGCCGAGGCCCGGAGAGGGGGGAGGAGGAGGAGGAAGAGGGGAGCCGGAGAGCCAGGCCCCGGCCTCTGTCGCTCAGTGATGTGGAGTGCGAGCCATGGAGACTCGCGAGCTGCCGAGAGAAGGCGCCGCCGACTGTGAGGAGCGCCCGGCGCTGAGCGGTACCGGCACCGGCCACAGCCCGAGGCTGCCGGGCCTGCTGTGGGAGCCCAAGTACAGCCTGGTGCAGGAGGTGGGCCGCGGCAGTTACGG
Source organism: Chiloscyllium plagiosum (assembly GCF_004010195.1). Taxonomy (NCBI): domain Eukaryota; kingdom Metazoa; phylum Chordata; class Chondrichthyes; order Orectolobiformes; family Hemiscylliidae; genus Chiloscyllium; species Chiloscyllium plagiosum. The sequence goes on from NW_025212025.1 coordinate 2,327, forward strand.
CGTGGTGTACGAGGCGGTGGTGAGGAAGAGCGGAGCCCGGGTGGCCATCAAGAAGATCCGCTGCGACGCCCCGGAGAACGTGGAGCTGGCCCTGTCCGAGTTCTGGGCTCTGACCAGCCTCAAGCGGCAGCATGAGAATGTGATCCAGTTCGAGGAGTGTGTGCTGCAGCGCAACGGCATGGCCCAGAAGATGAGCCACGGCAACAAGCGCTCCGAGTTCTACCTGCGCCTGGTGGAGACCTCACTGAAGGGCGAGCGGATCCTGGGCGCCGGCGAGCCCTGCTACCTCTGGTTCGTCATGGAGTTCTGCAACGGCGGCGACCTGAACCAGTACGTGCTGTCCCGGAGGCCCGACTCGGCCGTCAACACCAGCTTCATGCTGCAGCTGACCAGCGCCATCGCCTTCCTGCACAAGAACCACATCGTCCACCGCGACCTGAAACCCGACAACATCCTCATCTCCGAGAAGTCGGGAGTCCCCATTCTCAAAGTGGCCGATTTCGGCCTCAGCAAAGTTTGCGTGGTGGGCGGAGGAGCAGCCACCAACAAAAACGTGAATGTGAACAAGTGCTGGTTGTCCTCCGCCTGCGGCTCTGACTTTTACATGGCTCCAGAGGTCTGGGAAGGACACTACACGGCCAAGGCTGACATTTTCGCTCTGGGGATCATCATATGGGCCATGATAGAGCGAATAACTTTCATTGATGCTGAGACTAAGAAAGAACTGCTTGGGACCTATGTTAGACAGGGCAGTGAGATTGTACCTGTAGGGGAAGCATTGCTAGAAAACCCAAAGATGGAACTACACATCCCACAGAAAAGGAGAACTTTCATGTCTGAAGGGATCAGACAGCTTATTAAAGACATGTTGGCTGCTAATCCACAGGATCGTCCCGACGCATTTGAGTTAGAAACTAGGATGGACCAGGTCACTTGTGCTGCGTAAATTATCTATTATAAAGGGGATACTCTTGTAAAAGGTATACAGTAAGCAAAATATTGATTGTGCAGATTCTTGGTTATATGTAATTCTATGTACCACACTTGCCTTATTTAGTGTATATAGTTTCTCCTTGATTGTAAAGCATACTTTGTCAGAACTTCTATGTTTTGAAAGTGTGGTCTTTTTCAAACACTTAACTCTGGGCCCCATTTTGATTTTAACTCACCCAATTTAAGGACTATTTTAATTATTAAGAAAGAAACCCAAAATTTTATTCCTTTTTGGAAGAGGGAGGTTGGCATTTTTCTTTGAGAGCAACCATACTCTGGGATAAAGTTAAAAATCACACAACGCCAGATTATAGTCCAACAGGTTTAATTGGAAGCACACTAGCTTTCATCAGGTGATGAAGGAGCGTTGCTCCAAAAGCTAGTATGCTTCCAATTAAACCTGTTGGACTATAATCTGGTGTTGTGTGATTTTTAACTTTATACACCCCAGTCCAACACTGGCATCTCCGAATCATACTCTGGGATGATTCTCTTGCAGCATGAACAATAGTTGATGTATCGAAGAATCCAAGAAAAGTGTACCCACCTCCAAGTCATGTATCCACGAAGTGTACTATGTTCTTTACTATCTAATTGCGTACTGAGAACTAATGCGAGAAAAAATGTATAGAAAGGACAGGAACAACTGAGATTATTAAATGTGCTGTAGGTCTATTGTCAGTGACTCACTCAAGCCAGTCCCCACTTGAATTAAGTCTCAGTCTTTCTCGAATACCCTAGAATCTTTTCACTCTTAGTAATTGGAATGGGCTAAAACATTAGTTCCAATCACATAATTTGCAAATAGATTCTAATAATGTCATTTAGACCATAAAGAGTATTTTACTTGCATGTGATTAAAATTTATGTATGCTATTCTGAGTTTGGTGCATTGTGAATCAAATGTTCAATTAAGAATAGAAATTGAAAATGCTGAATATTACTTAGCTGGTCAGGTAGTGATGGGAAAAACTGATGTTTAATGTTGATACAATAAGTCCTTAGAATTGTTATGGATGATTGTTTGTTTGTTTGTTTTGCTTGTAAACGTTGGTCTATAAGCTAATATGAGACATGGTGGTTTTGATCCCTCTTATCTTCATGGATTATGCTAATAGACTTTGAGAAGTTGTGCATTGTTTTCTTGTTTGGTATCAAGAAAAACTGCTTAAATCCATGCCACTAATATTACACCAAATAAATAACTATTTTAGAACTCCCTAATCTAATTAGATACTTTCAAATTGATAACTTTATGCAACTTTTTTCTGCTCTTAAATTAATTTTTCATAACTTGGAACAGTAATAGATCTTCCCTGTTTTGGCTAAATATCTTAATATTTGTGATTTGTTGTTTCTATTTCCGTTCTAACCTTTTCAGTCCTGTGTACTTTCCAGCAAAGTAAACATGGCATTTTTCTTGTATTACAAAGATGTTTTAAGAATTAAACCCACAGTTGAGATAGGAGATTTTGTTTTAGGGGCATTATGCTAAATGATGGCATCATACATCGGTGATAAACATTTAACCTCTCTTTTCCTCTGAATTGTAGCGTATTGTTTGACCCTTTCCTATTCTGGTGTACTTGTGAGCTTGTTTACATTTTCAATTTAAGTCCACTTTAGTTTGAGGGTAGGATGAGAACAAAAGGTGGCTGAATCAAAATAACAACAAAGCAAATATTGTCAGTAGTGATTGCACGCGGTATAGTTAAATGTTTAGTGGAACTCATCACATGACCTCTGCCATAAATAGGTTAATGGAGTCCACTATAAAAATTGTTTCAGATATGAAAAGAAAGTTTGGGAATATTGATGATCCATCAGATTGCTGTGGTGAGGAGAATATATTTATCCAGAACAAAAATGTACACAAACAAAACAGTTGTTGAATGTAAGTGTTCTTTTTCATTTTGCAAACATCAGTTTGACTGTTGTTCTTGTATATTGTAGAAAGAGGACAATCAAGACTTTATGGATGAAAACTGGCAATTATGAAAGTCAATCATTTTCATATTTGATAATTAATGAAATTGCTGGTCTAAAAACCAGTTAGTGGTCAGACAGCCAGCTGGTAAATATTTCAGTCTGGAGTGAAATTTGTAGGCAAGCTTATGTACCTGTTCCAGTTGAATTTGTGTATAGTTTGGGGATATTTTCATTAGGCTTGCTAATTTGTTATAGTTTTTACATGCATGCAGTTTTTTTCTGCAAGTATGTGTTAAAAAATATTATTCATGTAAACAGTAAGATGAACATAAGAATTCTGTTTAGTAGCAGAAGTTTTGAAGATCTATAAATATATTTGCAAACTTTTACCTTTTTGGCTTATGAAACATTTTGTTGGCTGTTGCTGAATTTATTCTACAAAGTTTTTCTCTGGATGTATAGAAACATTTTTTTTCAAATTGGGGAAATCCAATTTTCTTTTTACTTTCAGTTTCATTTCTTTTATTTTTGAAAAGTTTGGTTCTTGCACAAAAATCCATTCTATGGCAACTAAATTAGTTCTTTCTTTTGTCCTATGGATCAACAATATTATGCAGGCTATTTTTGCTTTTATATTAAAAAAAGTAAAGGCAGAAGTTCAGTGAAGATCTGTGCAACGTTTGTTAATATCTGAAGTATTGAGGCTAGTTCCCCAAACTGGACATGAGTGTTTATCCTGTTTGGCTTCATAAAATGCAACGGTCAACTTTACATTGATTTTGCACTGCAGGTGGTGATAAACTTTTGAGGGCAGAGCCCATGATCTGTAAACTAGTCATAGCGCAGCATTGATGTAAGTAGCCGATCTCATGCACTGCTATGTTGTGGGCCAGGAATTGAGCATGTGTTATGTAGTGTATATCCTGCAATGCAAATTCACATTTAGGATATTATAAGGAGAATTTAAAGTCATGATCAAAGCTAAAATTAAATACAAAAAATAGTCTAATGGTTAGCACTGCTGCCTCACAGTGCCAGGGACCCGAGTTCAATTCCCACCTCGGGCGACTGTCTGTGTGGAGTTTGCAAGTTCTCCCCGTGTCGACGTGCGTTTCCTTCCGGTGCTTTGGTTTTCTCCCACAATCCAAAGATGTGCAGTTCAGGTGAACTGGCCACACTAAATTGCCCATACCGTTAGGTGCATTAGTCAGGGTAAATATAGGGTCGGAGAATAGGCCTGGGTAGGTTATTTTTCGGAGAGTCAGTGTGGACTTGTTGAGCTGTAGGATCTGTTTCCATGCCGTAGGGCCTGTTTCCATACTGTAGGGAATCTAATATAATAAAGTAGTAGAGTCATAGTGATGTACAGCATGGACACAGACCCTTTGGTTCAACCTGTCCATGCTGACCAGATATCCCAACCCATTCCAGTCCCACCTGCCAGCACCTGACCCATATCCCTCCAACACTTTTCTATTCATATACGCATCCAGATGACGTTTAAGTGTTGCAATTGTACTAGCCTCCACCACTTCCTCTGGCAGCCCATTCCCCACACGCACCACCCTCTGCATGAAATCGTTTCCCCTTAGGTTTCTTTTATATCTTTCCCCTCTCACCCTAAACCAATGCCCTCTAGTTCTGGACTCTCCCACCCCAGGGAAAATACCTTGGCTATTTACACTATCCATGCCCCTCATGATTTTATAAACCTCGATGAACCCCTCCGCCTCCGACGCTCCAGGGAAAACAGCCCTAGCCTATTTAACCTCTCCCTTTCGCACAAGTTCCCTCAGCCCTGGCAACCTTTATAAATCTTTTCTGAACTCTTTCAAGTTACACAACATCTTTCCAATAGGTAGGAGACCAGAGCCGAATGCAATATTCCAAAGGTGGCCTAACCAATGTCCTGTACAACCACATGACCTCCCAACTCCTATACTCCATACTCTGACCAATAAAGGAAAGTATACCAAATGCCACCTTCACTATCCTATCTACCTGCAACTCTACTTTCAAAGAGCTATGAACCTGCACTCCAAGGTCTCTTTGTTCAGCAACACTCCCGAGGACCTTACTATTAAGTGTATAAGTCCTGCTAAGATTTGATCTCCTAAATGCAGCACATCGCATTTATTTAAATTAAACTCCATCTGCCACCCATTGGCCCATCTGATCAAGATCCTGTTGTAGTCCGAGGTAGCCGCCTTCGGCTGTCCACTACACCTCCAACTTTGGTGTCATCTGAAAACTTCCTAACTAAACTCTTAAGCTCACATCCAAATCATTTATATAAATGGTGAAACATGGTGGACCCAGCACTGATCCTTGTGGCACTCCACTCGTCACAGGCCTCCAATCTTAAAAACATCCCTCCACCACTACCCTCTGTCTTCTACCTTTGAGCCAGTTCTGTATTCCATAATATCTAACCTTGCTAACCAGTCTCCCATGGGGAACCTTTTTGAACGCCTTACTGAAGTCCATATAGATCACGTCTACTGCTCTGCCCTCATCAATCCTCTGTTACTTCAAAAAACTCAAGTTTGTGAGATGATTTCCCACACACTAATGTTGACTATCCCTAATCAGTGCCTGCCTTTCCAAATACATGTACACCCTGTCCCTCAGGATTCCCTCCAACAACCTGCCCACCACTGACATCCGGTTCACCGGTCTATAGTTCCCTCGCTTGTCCTTACCACTTTTCTTAAACAGTGGCACCACGTTAGCCAACCTCCATTCTGACAACTCACCTGTGACTATCGATGACAAATATCTCAGTAAGAGGCTCAGCAATCACTTCCCTAGCTTCCCACAGAGTTCTAGGGTACACCTGATCAGTTCCTGAGGATTTATCCACTTTTACTTACAGATGAAAGGATAGTTGCTATTGACTCTTGAGTTTGGAGCAAGCTAATGCCTGAATCATTGATCTTGTTTTGTTGCAACTTTGTATCTTTTATACTTCAGGCAGCCATACCACCAGCATTCGCTTTTCTGTTTCATATCGGGCAAAGTGCTGTACTGAGTAGAGAATTCACAACAAAACTTATATTTATTTAGATTTGCAGTAACGTTATGGGACAAAGGTTAATGTAAACCAGAAGAACATTTTTGGTCAAAGATTATTTCTTGGAAATAAATTTAGTGGCCTTTGCTTTGAAGAAAAATGTGAGAGCTGGTTACTGTAGTTTAATTTATGTAATATTTAATGTAGTCATGAGGGGGTATAGTTAAAATACATGTATTGTGTAACTACTGATCTCCTTTATACCAAAGTACACAGGCCTTTTGACCTTTAGTGGATCTGAAACCTGTTGTTTTTTCAGAGCATGCTGCAAACTGAATATTCTTTTCCTCTAAAACAACAAACTGGGTGCTGGAGATTTGAAACAAACAAAACATAAATTGCTGGAGAAACTCAGCAAGTCTGGCAACATCTCTGGACAGCAAACCGTTAACATTTAGAGTCTAGTGACCTATCTTTAGTACTTGATAGTCAGAACTAAACCGAAGAGTATAGAGTGCAGTTGGTTCAGACAGCATTAGGTTAGAGTGGGAGAGAGGAGCAGAGAAAATAAGGCAACCAATGTCAACAGTTCTCGATGTCAATTGGAGGGGATAGTGTTGGAAGTGTTTGAAGGTGTTTGCAGGATGGGGAAGAGGACTCTTCCCCAATGAAGTGGGCTAGGAGGTGACAGAAAAAGAGGTCAGTGTTGTGTAATTGCCTGAAATCCATTTGAGATGTTGGCACAAAGGGATAAAGGTGAACCCTTTTGAGTACAGAATGTACAACAGTAGTGCGGAAGGTCAGAGATATAATAAATATCTGACAAGGTGAGGTTAGGAGGAGGAGTGAAATCAGAGGGAAGGGTAGAGAGGAAGATTTTGGAGGTCCATGATCTTACCCTTTCAACTTGTTCTGCCTTTGAACAAGATCATGGCTGCCTTTACATTACACTAAAATTCCAAGACATGATTTGCATGGATGTTTCATATAGAATGATGTGAAAGTTGGAGGTTTAAAGTAGGAGATTAATTTTGATTTTATACTTCAACTTTGCCACACTGACCTCAAGTTAAACCTTGCTGAGATATAGTGCTTTCTTTCATACCTGGACAGCTACTCTGTTCTGGGTGTTCCCAATATGGAGCTGGAGTAGTTGTTATGCTCTCTAAACCAATTGCATTTGAAGGTTCTCAGAGGGTGCCCTCCCCCGCCACCAAAAACACACACACCATTATTGCCAGAAAAACAAAAGGCCGTTAAAGATGATTACACAAACAGTGTGAAGGAAGAAGTTAAATATTCTGAAACTTTTTTTTAACAAAGCTAATAAATTAGCACAACTCCATGAAACTGGCCCAGGAAAATAAAATTCACTAATAACTACTATTTAAAATCAGTTACCTCTGAACAATGTCTAACTAAGTAGGGTTTCTAATGGCAGTAACAGAGTGGAAAAGTTGAAGTTCTCAGAGTTCTTGGTGTGAAGCAGTCTGCATCCATCCACAACATTGTAATAGAACTGAGTGCCAGACTACAAGTTGGGGTTTTCTGTGAATCTGAGTGCCCAAACTCTTGCAGTTGGGAGTCAGTTTTAGAGAGATACTGAAAAGATAAGTCTTGCATTTGTATAGACCATTTCACAACCAGTTGAGAGATTTTCAAAATGGCTTAATTGGGAAAATTAATATGAAAGAGAGCTAGCTAGAAATGTAGTACCGTGTAGTAAGATCTTTTACAAGTATTTTTATTAAGATTAACTAAATTTAAGGTATGACCTGGGAATTAATAGTGAGAAATGAGGGAAGGTTAGAAGTTTTGAAGAGGAATGTTGTCTGATTATATTGTACAAGATATGAAAAACAAATATCCCAAGAATGCTTGAAAGTTAAGAAGCGAGCAGGAGGGTGGAATTCAAAACAATTGGTACCGGGAAACTGTTAGACCTAAAAGGTAACAGGTCTTCTGGACATGGTGGCTTGTACCCTTGGGTCTTGAAAGATATAGCTGCAAGTTTAGTTGATCGATTTGGTTGTGATGTGAAAAAAGATTCTGGAAAGGTCCTATGTGATTGGTAAATTGCTTCTGTAATGCTGCTTCAAGCAAGCAGGAAATTATAGGTTAGTTAGTCTAACATGGAAGAAATTCTTGTATCTGTTATTAAGGACATAATAAGAAATATAGAAAAATTCAAAGTAATCAGACTGTAAACATAATTTTGTGAAAAGAAAGTCTTGTTTGATTAATTTGTTAAAGTTAATTGAAGTAACAAGCAAATTGTGTAAAGGGGCTGGGCCTGTTTGGATTTCAAGAGGTTTAATTAGTTGACTCGCTAAGTTATTATACAAAATAAAAGCTCATGGTATAGAGTAACATAATAGCATGCACAAAGGACTGGTCAGCTAACAGAGTATGATAAATGGGTAATTATTTGGTTGACGAGCTATTACTCGTGGACTGTCATATGGATTAGTGACACCACAACTGTCAACTATATTCCATAATTTGGATGAAAAGACCAAATGTATGGTAGCTCGAATATGCTGATAACACCAACATAGGGGAGTAAGTTGTTAACAAAACCTAGATCTACAAAATGATTTACTCAGGTTGAGTAGGTGGTAGTTTGGCCATTAGATTGAAATGTGTGAATTTGTCCACTTTGGCAGGCAAAATAGGCAATTTTTTTATTTGAAGAGAATTCTACAATGTAGAAATATTGGAGAGTCAGTTCATGAATCAATAAAATATAGTATGTAGACACAGCATGTAATTAGGAAGACTGTTGAAATATTGGCATTGATTGCAGGGGAATTGAATATAAAAACAGGAAATGTTGCTGCAGCCTTAATTAAACCACATATATAATACTGTGTGCAGATTTAATCACTTTGCATAAAGAAATAACAATATGGGAAACTGTTCAGAGGAGGTACAATAAACTACTCCCTTGGTTGAGGGGGTTATCTTCTGAGGAAACATTTAGAAGAGTTGACCTCCAAACAGACAAAGGGATATAGTTTGATATAATCTGCCAATCTTTGAATGGAAATCCTTTGTGTGTTTGAATTCAGAAGAGAGATGGTTGTATCGAAGTGAAGGGCCTTGATGGGATGGATGGTAAGGTGATGCTCCCTCTTGAGGTACTCATATCTAGGAGAAGAGCTTAAAAATTGTCCCATTTAAAACGGAGACACAGGAGAATCTTTCTTTTTGAGGCACATTAGTCTCTGGAATTCTCCTCCCTCGAGTGTGCTGGAAGTTGGGAATTGAATATGTTCAGGTTGGAATTTTGACACAAAAAAATTGAAGGTTATGGGGGTCAGGCTGGGTTTCAGCCAAAATTGATCAGTCATAGTCTTATCAATGATGCAGAGTGGCCTATTCCTCTAAATATTTATGTTTGCATGTGCTTCCCAGCCAATTTTAATACTTCTGAAATACACTTGCTGTTTAGAAAGTTGACAGTTTGCAATTACTTCCTGTTATAAGAATACCAAGAAGGGACAAAATTGACATTTTATACTGTACAAGAGTGTGCTGACTAGTAGAGCGATTGGAATGGAAAATTCAATGGTTAATATCTTAGCAGTTCAATGTTCAGATTTCAAACCATGCATGTTGACTATCATCTATTTTGTTGAGGTGAAACAGGAGCAATGTATGTGTGCATGAACTTTGAAGGGCAATGTATGCACTTGTACCTTCAGAAGTAGTGTATGCTTGTGCACTTTTTGCAAAGTATAAGGCCCTGTGTATTAATATATATAGCCCCCAGTATACACAAGTGCATCATACTGAAAGCTTGACTGGCAATCCTAAAATCGTTGTCATTAAATTATTTGTACTGACACAATGATCCAGCAAATGTTGTCCAGTTGCGAAATAACATCTAATTTTGAAACTGGTGCGAGTTTTGTAAGTGCTGCGTCATTGGGTATGGTCACTAGCTTGCTTGATGCCGAGGGGATATACTTTTAATATAATTCACCAAACTTTGGGACGTGTGGCTTACATATTGCATCATGCCAGCATCGAAATTCATGTACCACATTATAAATGAGGGAGGCATTTTTGGCTTTTCAGCAGTGTCTTGTTAGTGGCAAATGCCACTTGTGTTCCTGCTGCATAGCAGAAGCGTGATACATTATGAACAGAGAGAATGTGTGCATACACTACAGTTGTTTCAACTCAGCAGAACAAGTGACAATCATTCGCTAGCCTTGGGCCATGCCCTGAGAAATTAGTCAACCTGCCTGGTTTGAAATCTAAGCAAAGTCTGGCAATTAACAGTAAATTATCATCAGTTGATGCATTCTTTATGACAACACCGCACGTCCATTTGTTAATTATTCAGCATTCTCTTCATACATAAAAGTTGGTTTCTGCCTTTATTGTGTTATTGCTAATTGTCCTACTGAGTGCAAGACAAAAAACTTAAAGCCATGTCTTTTTCAGCAATTTCGTACTGATTTGTTATGGGTGTGTCTCTAGAATAATTTGCTTGTCCACAGCATTATTCCTTAACTAATGACAAATGGTCAGGGATAAACCAACCAGCCATCTTTTGGAAGTGTTGGAATAATACCATTATATGCATCATAATCTTGAGTCATCTTTGGCTTAGAACAGAAGTATCTAATATGAAAGAACAAAGCTGCAAAGCATTTAAATAGTAGGAAATTGTGGAAACAAATAGAGTAACGATGAAACACATGCAAGAGCAATTTTCTACAGTTTCATGAGGCTTTCATTCATATAACTGAATTGTTTATCAAAGAACAAAAATTGATTTTAATTTCAAAGCTTTTCAGAATTGAAAACAAGTACAAATGTATCATCCTTGTGAGTTATATTTTTTCAGTGCAATGCAAACTTATAGCATGAGTTTTGTCACCTATTGCAACTTTACCGCCCACAGTTTCATCATGAATAAATCATCTGATTTGAAGGGCTTGTATAGTAACAATATTTGTCAGACTTCAATTGTAATCTGTTGTTGATGTAGACATATCTTAAAATATTTTTGTAGTTTAATAATTACTTGGTTCCAGTAATTTTTGTGAACACTACCTGTTTTGTTGAATTATGCAAGATTTCCATGACCCATTTTATTTCAAAATGTTCAAGCAATCCTGACAGGTCAGGACATAAAAACATTAATGCCATTCCTTTCTCCACAGATGCCGTCAGCCCTGTTAAGTATTTCCAGTAACGTTTGTGTTTCTTTCTACTTGCATTTACCATAGTTTACAGATTTGTTTGTGATTGCTTTCAAATTATAAGCTATTCCTTTTTTTTTCAGGCTGGACAAGTTAGAACACGAGTTTGCTGTCAAGAATGGAAAATTAAATTGAACAGCTTCCTTAGAATGAACAGAAATTGAAGTCTTTTTGCTGCATTTAGAGCTTCAGCACTAGCTGATATCAGGACAAGGAAAGCTATGCAATTAAATTGCTAAGATTTTATTTTTTGGGGTGGGAGGGAGTGTTTGCCATGCAATAAACTTGTATTTACACTATTTGGTTGTATCTTCACTTTATCTGATTAAATGCTGTGTCCTTGAAGATTTAATTGGGTGGATTGAATTCTTAAAGCTGAATGACCCTATGTTGATTAACTTTTGTTTTATTATAAGCATTAGCTGTTATTGGCAAGAATTTGAGCAGCTGCACTTATTATATACCAGTATGATTTGTTTTAAAATAATCAACATGAGTGACCAGAGTGCCTTATTATTTTGGCAGATTAGTTGATGCTATACAGAATGCAAAACTTTAAATTTCAAAATGTGTTAATTTTTTTGATTATGTACTGGAGAGCCAGTTTCTTTAATATGGCCTGGATGAAGTCTTCTGGCAAGCTGAAAACTGTGGGTTAGTTCAACTTTAAAACCAGGAGTTTCGTTGAAATAACTTGTTGAATAAAGAGTTTGGCCATTTGGAAACTGAAGCTAAATACTTGTGGTTATTCTTCCTTCTTCCCAGCCACACGCTTAGTGACTTTTGATAAATAGCTGAAACTTTGGGTCAAGTAGGATCTGGTATTTGGGATTTGTACTTGAAACAAGGCTGAAGACCATTGTCTTCTCTCTGACATGAAGTTTGAATAAACTTGTCCTAGCTGTGCATGAGTTATGTGATCATAGTAAAGAACAAAAATTGTGGCAGTCATTCTAATAACTCATTAGGCTAACGAATATCGGAAGTGGAAAGCCCATATTCTATAAAAATGTACTTGAGTTTTTAACTCTACTAATTGAAATACTGTATGGTATGGAATCTTGCTCCACGGCAATATATGACATTCAAAGCCTGTTAATGTCCCTGTTTGTAGTAAACCTAGCTTTGTACCCATATGCCCAGATAGATGCTGTGAATTCAGGTGTCCTACTCTCCACATTGGAAATGGAGTCTTAACTTTAGTATTTTTTACTGATATGCAATAACTGCTCTAGGAGTTCTTGATGTTGATACTGAGTACCAAATTAGAGCAGCAGCATTCTTCAGTGCAAAAAAATTTGTTGTTACTGGCAAGTCTCTCGCTAGTATGCAAGTTCTTGTTATTTCCCCACTAGCTCAAACATATTATGGAGGCTGGCTCTTCACATTTTTCTGCAAGGTTCTCCGTACTAAAGTTGCTACTGGAACAAAAGCTATGACTTGTTCAACTAGGATGTACAGATGCCGTAGAATCCAGCTGTTTGAAATCTGGTGAGAGATTAACAATTTAGCACATTTCAGAAGAAATATGCATCACACTTGCTGTTTCGTCTCCCTCTGTCAAATGTTTAGTGTAGTCCGTTTTCTAAACAGCAAAATTAGGGTAGTCACTACTTTTCAGCTGTTAATGAATTGAATACTCAACATTTCTAAAAGCTTTCAAAATTTGAGTATTTGACTCTTGGTGGATGAAATAAATAGAAGAAAATTTGGACATCAAGTTAAAATGGTAATAGGTGACATTCATTTTTCACATGTTTCTGCATAGTTTTGAAAACTTTTCAAACTTGATTGTCAATTTATTTATCTTAATTCTGTCCCTTGTCTACAGGTGATCTTTTCTTTTGAAAGTAATTATTTTTATTTCATAGTTAAAGTAATATAGTTGTTGCTATATAGCTTATACTTGACTGCACAGGATTTTTCTTAATCAGAAATATCAGTTTATACAGCAACCTGTTTAGGGTATATTGCTGTTTTTAAAAAAAGTACTGCTGATCGTTAATTGTGAAGAAACTTTAATGCCAAATTACCAGTACAGGAGTTCACCACATTTCCATTGATCAAGCAAAAACATTGATCTAAACCAAATTATTCACCACAGCGTTTTCACTATCTAATGAAATGGAGAAATTGCAAGATCATCAAGTTATAATCAACATAAAAATAAAGATAGTTACCACTGAGCTAGTGAGCTTGGATTTAACTTTGCACACTTCTGCTCATTAATTGTAAGTGTAGAAATGTTAGATGAGAATGCTGTATTTGCTGAAAACTATTAGCTTTGGGATTATACCATTTAATTGACATTCCACTGAAGGTTTTCTTCTCGTGTGAAAGCTTGTTTAGGCCCTATGCATTTGGAGGCGGGGTGGGGGTGGAATCTAAGTAGTTCTTTGCTTTTTAAGTACTTCATTTTGTATTGGAATAGAGCTGATCCACTGGCAAATAGCAAGTCTGTTCACACCTCAAGTGGATAGGATTATTAACCTGTTTAGCTTTCCTGTCGCCTTCCTATGGATATAACTTGAGGGCTGAGAAAGGCTGATCAGTAGTGCTGTAGTGATCAATCTTGTGTACTGATGGGTATCTTTTTTTTTCCCTAAGATTTGGCAAATGAAGTAGCAGGCCTTAAAATTTATTGGCAGGAAAGAAAATTCCATTTTCAACAGTGCAATTTTTTTTTCCCTGCACCCTCACTACCCGAAGACATGTTATTTTATGCTGAGTACTTTCTAAAGTAGCAATTCAGTATTGCAGTTTTGGTGAATGCTTATTTGAATCTTATTTTAATAAAGACAAATGAGTGCCAATAATTCTACAGTTATTAAAAAGTCTCAAGCGTGTAGGTGGAGTTTAAGGCATATTATGTTAGATTATTATATTAAATAAACTTGAAACTGCAAAGTTTTTTGGGGGAAAAATATTGGTTTGCTAAATCCAAGGATGTTCCAGTACTTTGATTTTTATGGTGAGTTAATATTTTAAAATTAATAGTTTTATTATGACTGCTTGTTTTTCCAGGTTCAATTCAAACATTAGAAAATGTTGGGAAATAAACCAAATTTGAAACTTTTATAATGAGTTCAGTTAGAAAACCACAGTGCATTTGTACAATAAATGGGCATTGAGGCTGCCTTTTTGTTTTCTTCCATAAATTAAATTCTTTTATCAATTGCTTAGGTTTTTGTCTAATATGCCATAACTACAGGGTCATGGATCTTCAGTCATGGAAATGTACTTTTCTTTTCGAAATTTAAAGTTATTGTCCTTCATGGAACTTTAGAAAGGTTTGTTTAGAGTAAAAGCAAACGAAGGCTGTTGTGTTGAAAGAAGATGGCACTTGCAATTTGAATTCAAACTGAAATTCCTCAATGACAATTAGTGTTTAATAATCCATGAATGTGGGCTGTCATTGTAAGAATGTGCTCTCCACTGCTATTCAGCATGAAAATGTTAATTCAATACTTTTTGCACTCAGTTGGAAGTGCAGAAACTTTTAAAGCAGCTCATCTAAAAACACAGTTACTTAGGAATTTTATTCTATGTGGAAATAATGGGTTGGGGTGGGGTGAAAAGAGAACAGATTTGTGGAGCATTTTGTGCTGGGGCAGATTGATAGTTGTGACTGAGCATTTGGGGTATGTTTACTGAAGCGTCGCTATGTGGTTTACAGAAGGATTTGCTTCAAGAGAATCCTCGTTTGTTTCTACCTCGTATTCAGGGTGTCACCTAAGTCATGCTGGATGATGTAACACTGCTTGTTCTCTCTATGGTTGATTTTTGTCCTCTCCAAGAACCTTTACACTTCTATGCAATTTTTATGTATTTGGATTGAAACACTGTAATGGTACCACAATTTCTATTTATGTTGGTCTCTCTACTTCGAACATAAAGATTGTTGTGGACCAATATTTGAACTTTTTTGATTTTTATATTTAACATTGATTTGTAGTTTGGACTGGTGCCACTTGAATATTCAAATGATTTGTCTTAGGAAGAATATTTGACATTCATTGCATTTGTTTCAGCAATAAAGAATTTAAAGTGTCTTCTGATTTGAGAATTTGGTTGTGTTCATTTTTTATAAATGTATAATTTGGGTCCCACGGCATTTTGTTTGAATTACATAACTTAAATTGATAGTACTTTGATCTCTTTATTTCTTTAAAAAAAACTTTTTAACCAGTTCCCACCCAGCACAGCTATCATCGTGTAGCATGTGATTTTCAATCAGCAGATGATTTTCGGGCAAAATGCTGTTGGATTACTATATTACCACTACTTCTCGTGCAAGATGTATTGCAGATATTTAGTTGTTCATAAAACATTTTTGCAGCAGTCCCCTCGATGGTTACAGACATTCTTGGGAGAAAAGTCGGTGTCTCAGAATTTAACTCCCTTTATGAACAACATGGAAAGTAGAAGGAAAATTGCCACCTGAGCTGAGTTTTCCAACGGGAATGTTTCTTGAAGTCAACTGTTTTAAGATGAAAGTATAAATTGCACCAAAAATGCTAGTTGCTACTTGAGTTTAAAGGCAAGAAATCTGCCACTATCTCCCTTCCAATGTCCTGCAAAACTTTTGGTTTCCTAGTCTTCCTTTCACTATGGGTGACCACTTGCTTTACATGTTCATTCACCATGAAGGTGTACAGATCACCACCAACTTCATCTTTGAAACACCCAAATAATCTTGACTCATTACCATCCTTCTCTGCCTATCTGAACTCTTTATGTTTGAATACCTTTCACCTCTTTATCACAAATTAAAGATGTTTTGAAAACACCTATTAGTCCTAGTTGTGCCTGTTTTTTGTGTGGGAACTGAAACTTTTTATTCCACTCTTTTCCCTTTTTTTCCATTTTGATCTAGTATATTGACTATAGTGCTGCTTCCTGCTGTTAATCGAATTTCATGAATTAGATCAATTTTGCTTTCCATTTCAACCCATGTTGCTGGTTAATTTCTAACTCTCCCATTTTTAACTCTAATTCTAGGATAATCTGTGAACCTATAAATAATGGCTCCTTGATTGGACTGACTCCTACCCAACTTGCTTTATGGGATTATTTTTTTCCCTCCAAATTTGTCTGCAGCATCATCAGACTAGATGCAAACTTCCAGATTTGTGCTTTTGCTATGCCTGCCTTCCTTTCCAATTGATTCACCCTTTAGCTATGGGTTGACTATGGTGTATTTAGCCATTTCCTGTACTTCTAACCTCAGCCTTGCATCACGTTAAATTCCTTGTACAGTGCCAGCTCCTGTGAAATGCCCCTATTAAACACTTGTTCATTTCAGAATTCCAAATGCATCATTTACAGAACTGTAGTCCATTACTCCATTGTACCTGAAACCTGCACAATGTCCCACATGTGCAGATGATGCAACAAATGCCCATTCCTCTTCCAATGTCAAAGGCACAAGTAATCCTTCCAGATAAACAACAATTTGTATCATCTTTCAGCTTGGTACAGAAAATTCCTGATTTACAAATGTGTAACTTACATTCGTGTCAAATATTTTGTACAGGTTTGTAATTTTAAAGATCTTTGACACGAATGTATCCAGTACTTATGACAGTCTAGTATTGTTCTGTATTGTGTTCTGACTTGTAATACAAATTAACTTGCAAGCAGTCTCAAGAATGGAATCTGGTTGCATCCTGGGGACTGACTCTCAGTTGCTGATTATATGAACATGGCTACATTGGCAATCAAATGCCATTTGGATGATTGCTAAACTCCTCTGTTTAGGCCATAAGCATAATTAAGATTTTGACCACTGCCATTTTAATTTTCTATGGTTTTATTCACTCTTACAATTCAGGGAGTTATCTCTGGTTGTTTTGGAGTTGGGATTAGGGCAGCTGTGATGAGAAAATTGCATTTGGTCATGACCCTACCTCATGTCTATCCTATATCCGCTTGTCAGCTACTGGGGGATGTTCTGTGATGCTGAGTTCTCTGCGTCTAAATGAGGGACCCAGTGCGGGGAAAAGAAGGGACCTGTTGGTAGCAATCCTCCTTGCACTTTCATCTGTGCATCCCAGCCAGTAAGTCGTCACTGAGCGCCTCAATCCGACCCTTGCTTGTAGTTTGGGTCCCTCACATATGTGTGCGTTATTGACTGCTGCCATTGCACCGGTGATACTGTCTACCTTTGGATAGTATCTGTCAGAAGTGAAGGATTTCTGGTGATTATGTGACTGGGGGGTAAAGCCTACAGTAGAGCAGGACTTTTATAAAGGAGGCAATGTAGTCTAGTTGGCTCCCTATCTGGTGGGTACCCTGTCCACTGTATTAAATGCAGTTAAGCTTAGTTTCCTATCACAGATGCTGTTTAACCTGATGAGTATTAACTGGATCTGTTTTAGTTGCCAGTTGTAGGATAAATGTTATCCAGGGAGAATGGCCCAGCTGCTTTTTGAAATAAGACTATGGAATCTTTTACATCTATTTGACAGAGCAAATGGATCGAAGTTTAAAGTCTCCTCTTAAAGGCAACATCACTAATAGTCTGCCAGTCTCTTGTTTTTATAATACAATAGCCAGATTTCATGCTCAGATCTCTGCATTAGGGTGTGAACCTACATCTTGCTGATTTTTAGAGCAAGAGTCACAGCTGATGCAAACTACTGTTTAGGTGGTTGGAATCACAAATTGAAATAATTTATTTCTGACATGTACGTGAAATATCAAATGGATCAGCAAATATGAACTGACAACTATTTAATATAATTTTTTTCACTCAACTGGATTGTGTGTGAACTGACAGCCTATTCAGATTTTACAAAAGAAGGCTTTGCACTCAACATTCCTATTAAATGAAGTCAGCAGTCCAAACCTCAACAGGTTATATAACCTCCTGCTATTGGAAAATAACATTTGATTTGTTATTATTGTCACTGCAGCATTTTAATTTGTTACCAAAGGTAAATATATAACCGTGTTGATCTAACCCATTTGTAAGGTTCCATTAAAGTTATGAAGTTAATTAAGGAATGATTACTCACTGCCAATGACTCATTAAAAATTGTGCCATTACCCTAACAATAGGGGCATTGCCTGTTAGCCAAACAGTTTGTGAAGCTTGGGCTTTATACAGAGACACAACATAATCTCTTGAGACCCTTCTCAAATGGGTTTGAGGTTGGAGATTAGCCATTGATCCCAGCTGTTGATACAGTGCTGAAATGTGTGTTGTGAGTTATCTATCAAGTGTGTATGTGTGTGTATATATATATATATAATATTTCTTTATGATGCTTCATAATGAAAATTCTTTCTTGGCTGTCTTGCATAAATTCTCAATGTTTAAAGTTGATTAATCACCTTGCAAAATTACATTTATATTAGTTATTTAAAAAGTTAGAAAAATGTCTAAGCCTATGTTCTGCGAATGTTCCCCAGATCTATGCGTTCATTTTGACTACGGTTGATAAACTTTAGTTTTCAGATTACCTCTTAAACTAAATTTAAATCCAACAGGACCTGACCAATCTAAAATTCAGTTTTGGTATGTGAAGTTACAAACTTCTCTTGAGGAATGAAGAGTCTGCTTTCTACAAAATACCATACCAAAAAGAAATGCCAGAATAAAAAGGAAAGGACTCTTCAAGAAAGAATTGCTTGCATTTATGTGACATCTTTCATAATCACTGGACACCTCAAAGCCAATGAAGTACAATCACTTTTATAACACAGGATATGTGGACGTCGATTTGAATACAGCAAGCTACCACAGCCAGCATTGTGATATTGATCAGATAATATGCTGTTGTGATGATTATTGAGGAATAAATATGGACCAGGGCACCAGTGAGTTCCTCTCTTCCCCCCCCCCCCCCCACCACCTTGCTTTTCTTTGAATAGTGTTGTAAGATATGTATGAACATGTATTAACAAATGAGTTAGAAGCAGGAATAGGCAATTTGGATCCTCAAGCCTACTGTGCCATTTAATAAAATCATGTCTGATCTGATTATAATCTCAACTCCACATTCCTGCTTGCAAAAATCTATCCACCTCTGCCTTAAAATATCCAGAGACTCTGCTTACAATACCTTTTGAGGAAGTGTGTTTCACAAAATTGTGCTCTTGAGAGAACTATCTCATCATCTGCATTTTAAATTGGTCAATGTTTAAAAATAAGGGTTTACCATTCATCCGAGATTCTCTCACAATTCATGTCCATGCTGTCTAGACCCTCAGGATCTTCTGTGGTTCATTTAAGTCACCTTTTACTCTTTTAAGCTCCAGCAAATACAAGCCTAGCTTGACCAACCTCTCCTCATAAAACAATCTGCCAGACCAGGTATTAGTCTCGTAAACCTTTGAACTGATTTCAATTCATTTACATGTTCCATCAAATGATGTGACAAATGCTGTATACAGTATGTCCAGATGTGGCCTATCCTGTACCATATATAACTAAAGCCTAGCACTGATTTTTGTGTATTTAATTTCCCTTGTAATGAATAATTGCATTCTATTAGCTTCTTTAATTACTTGTTGTACCTGGCATATCAGCCATGATTGAATGGCGGAACAGGTTTAATGGGCTGAGTGACATCTTTTCTGCTCCTATGCCTTATGGTCTTATATGAATCTTTTGTGATTCATACACTAGGAAACTCCGATCCCTCTGCACTTTTGAATGCAGTACTCTTTCACCCTTTAAATAATATTCTTCTTTTACATTCTTCCAGTTAAAATGGACAGTCTCATTTTCCACATTTTTAATGTGCTCCACATGCCACATTTTTGCCCATTCACTTAATCTATTTATTTCTCTTTGTAGCCTCCACATGTACTCTTCATGACTTTGTTCCTACCCATCTTTGTGACATTAACAATTTTTGCAATGATAGCCATTCCATCATCCAAGTTATTTATGTAAAAGGTTGAGGCCCCAGCCATGATATCTTTTTATTATTATTAATTTTGTGGGAGGTGATCATTGCTGGCTGGTCAGTACTTATTGCCTGTACTTAGTTGCCCTTGAAAAGGTGGTGGTGAGCTCCTCTCTTGATCCACTGCAGACCATCTGCTGTGGTTTGACCACAATGCCATTAGGGATGGAATTCCAAGATTTTGACCCAGCGTTAGTGAAGGAGCAGCAATATATTTCCACAGGTGATTGGCTTGGAGGGGGAACTTGAAGGTAGTGTTCCCATATATCCGCTGCCCTAGTTCTTCTAGATGGAAGTAGTCATGGGTTTGGAAGGTGCTGTCTGAGGATCTTAAGTGAATTGCTGTAGTACATCTTGTGGATAGTACACACTGCTGCTACTGAGCATCGGTGGTGGAGGGAGGGGATGTTTGTGGATGCAGTGCCAAACAAGAGGGCTGGTTTGTCCTAGATGGTATCAAGCCTGTCGAGTGTTGTTGAAGCTGCACTCATCCAGGCAAGTGGGAAATACTCCACACTGCTGACTTGTGCCTTCTAGATGGTGAACAGGATTTGGGGATTCAGGAGGTGAGTTGCTCGCCGCAGTATTTTGCTCTTGTAGCCACTGCATTTATGGGGTGAGTCCAGTTGAGATTCTGATCAATGAAAGCTCCCAGGATATTTATAGTGGGGGAATTCAGTGATGGTAACACTATTGAATGTCAAGGGGTGGTAGTTAGGCATTCTTTTATTGGTCATGGTCATAGCCTGGCATTTGTGTGGTGTGATGTTACTTGCCCCTTGTCAACCCAAGCTTGGATATTGTCCAGACCTTGTTGCATTTGAACATGGACTTCTTCAGTATCCGAGGAGTTGCAAATGGTGCCAAACATTGTGGAATCATCAGCAAACATCCCCACTTATGTACTGATGTTGGAGGGAAGGTATTGCGCCTAGGACACTACACTGAGGAACTCCTGCAGAGACCAACTATGACCATCTTCCTATGTGTCTGGTGTGACTCTAACCATTAGAGAGTTTCCCCCCGTGATACCCATGGATTCGAGTTTTGCTAGGGTTCCTTGATGTCACACTTGGTGGAATGCAGCTTTGATGTCAAGGGCTGTCACTCTAACCTCTGGAATTCAGCTCTTTTGTCCATGTTTGAATCAAAGCTGTAATGAGGTCAGGAGCTGAGTGGCTTAGGAGGAACCCAAACTGGGCGTCACTGAACAAGTTATTGCCGAACAGGTGTTGCTTCATACACTGTTGATGACACTTTCTATCACCTGACTGATGATCAAGAGTAGACTGTTGGAGCGGTAACTGGCTGAGTTGGGTTTGTCTTGCTTTTTATGTACAGGACATACTTGGGCAATTTTCCACATTATCAGTACGTGCCAGTGTTGTAACTGAAACAGCTTGGCTAGGGACCAGCAAGTTCTGGAGCACAGGTCTTCAGTACCTGTGCTGGAATGTTGTTCAGGGTCTGTAGCTTTTGCAGTATCCAGTGCCTCCAATCCTTTCTTGATATCATGTGGAGTGAATTGAATTGGCTGAAGACTGGGATCTGTAATGCTGGGGCCCAGTGGAGGAGGCCAAGCTGGATCATCCATTTGGCACGTCTGGCTGAAAGTTGCTGTGATAGATTCAATTAAATTACCCACAGTGTGGAAACAGGCCCTTCGGCCCCACAAGTCCACACCGACCCTCCGAAGATTAACCCACCCCCACCTCCCCCCCCGACCAATGCACCTAAGAACTATGGACAATTTAGTATGACCAATTCACCTGACCTGCACATCTTTGGAATGTGGAAGGAAACCGGAGCACCCAGAGGAAACCCACTCAGACACTGGGAGAATGTGCAAACTCCACACAGACAGTCGCTCAAGGCTGCACACAACGTAGTCTGCAAGATAGCTTCAGCCTTATCTTTTGCGCTGATGTGCTGGACTCTCCCATCTTTGAGGATGGGGATATTTTGGAGCCTCCTCCTCCTCCAATGAGTTGTTTAATCATCCACCACATTCATGACTGGATGTGGTAGGACTGCAGAGCTTAGATGTGATCCATTGTTTATGGGATTGCCTAGTTCTGTCTATCACTTCTGCTTATGTTGTTTAGCATGCACGTGGTCCTATTTGGTGGCTTCACCAGGTTGATAGCTCATCTTCAGGAATGCTTAGTGCTGCTCCTGGTATGCCCTTGTGCACTCTTCATTGAACCAGGGAACCTGTGCCACATCACTTATTGCATCCTACCAATGTAAAATAACGCATTTATGCTTACTGTCTGTTTCTAGTTAGCCAGATAATCTTCAACCTATGCCATTATGTTATTTCCTACACCAGGAGCTTTTATCTTCCACAATAACTTTTGACGTTCCGGTTGTATGTTTGCTTGCTGAGATGGTGGCTTTGTTCTCAGACATTACATCACCATCCTAGGTGACATGATGAAGCGCTCGTGTTCTGTCCCACTTTCTATTTATGTGTCTTGGTCTGTTGTGGTATATGATATCACTTCCGTTTCTTTATCTGAGGGGTTGGTAATGGGGACCAAATTGATGTATTTGTTGATGGAATGGCAGCCCTCTAGGAATTCCCGTACATGCTTATTTT
>NW_025212026.1:0-25000 GCF_004010195.1 Chiloscyllium plagiosum
TGCTGCCAGACCCTAGCTGAATTTCTCCAGCACTGATTTATTTCAGATCTTCAGAATCTGCAGTATTTTGCTTTTATTGAAGATGGCTATTCAACTTCTTGTATCTGCACATGTCAACATGTGATGTCAAGGTCACCACCTCACTGATATGCAATTCATTCCTTTTACAGACAGGGTTGGTGGCAACAGCTTCCAAGCCTCAACTCTGGAAATAGCAAGACATCAGTCAGGGTGGATTTCAACTGCTCAAATCGAGTTGACCTCTACTTTTGGGTTAAAACTTTAGTCTCATATATACAGATGTATATATTATGAATCTGTATCTATTTTAACTTTGAACAAAATTGCCAATTATATTCTGCATCCAGATGTTTCTGTTATAAATAGGGCCCACATATCCATCATACCCTAAACTTCAACTCAATTTTACTTTTTAAAAAAATTATTTTCCTGAATAGAAAAAGTGTATTTAAATAACATTTCATATGCAACAGAAAGATAAAGTGTCCCAACTTCAGATGTGCTTCAATCCTCATCCCAGGTATTTAACCAGTGAATCTGTAAGACAATGTTTTCACTTACGCCTTTGATAGAATACCCAAAACTATTAGATACCACATCTGTCTTTTATATTCTTATTCTGCAGAGGACCAAAGATTTGGCTTGTCCTTACTTCCTAATTTATTTGTGCTACATCAAAAGCATTCAAATGCACTTTCTCCTCTCAATTTATATACTGCATACAGGTTTTGGTTTTCAATTGCCGATTTTGAACTTCAGTATTACCTGGACACTTCATAAATCTTGGAATGTTTTTAAAATCCCTACTCCGCCCCCCACCCACCCACCATCCAAATTTACTGGTATTCTCAAATTATTCTAAGTTTATCAAAACGCTGAAGACTCTTCTCCTGACACTTCGGGTACAATTTCATAACTATCAGCATGACTTAACTGCTTCCTGTACATATTTATAAACTTGAAATGTTAAATGTTTTTAACTTTGATAAAGCATTTTTTGCCAAAATATCTTATCTACTCAAAGCATATCTGCTTCTGCTCTTCACTTTCCACTCCCAAGAACAGTTGTGTAAAATAGATAAAGACCCCAAATAATTAAAATTATTAATAAAGCTGTTTGTTTTTCCAAGTCTGAATGAGTCAAATTCTGTTTCTTGGATAACAGGAATTTTACCATTATTTGGTGGAATCATATTCCATTATTCCAGCTTTTAAAAAGAAACACAAATTTTGTTCTTATGACTGAACTTGATTTAATTGATAATACCGCACCTTAAAGTCAGATTATGGGCTCAAATGCCAATCTAATGTCACTGTAGATTATACACCATAGGTGACGCACTGCTGGATGTGATGTTAAATCCAGTTCACCAGGTCAATCCAGAGTGTGCCATGAAATCTTGAACATTCAATTAATTGAAGGAGGAAGTGGATTTCCTAATCTCTTAATCAACATTCCTACCTAAAATGAATAACTGGCTAGCCACTGCATGCAAAATGACTACCGCACAAACAAAATAGGTTATTTCTGAAGCACTCAAAACATGTTCTAAGCAACATACTACTTCATAAACTGAATTCATTTTGTTCTAAGTCTTAGTTTTCTATGGAAAAGCACTTCCAGCATATTAAAGATGAGCTCACTAGATTGTAAATATCTGATATTCCACATGCATCTCATAACAAGTAATGTACTTACTGAACACTTCTACCATATATTAGTTTTGAATCCATTATTAGAAAATTAATGCGCTTTCCTTTCAAATAAACTGTATACCAAATTTTAACTTTAGTATGGAGGGAGATAGAGAAATTTCAATGTATGGCCATGAAATTGTAGTGTTCATTAAAATTTGAGTCTGCCTTTCATTTTGCAGGTTATTTCAGACAAATTAACATTTTAGAACAATGAACTATTGTATCACAAAGAAAAGTGCACACTTCCAAAGCAAGGAGAAACTTCTTCCCTTCCACTCTTTACTACTGCTACTCACCTCCCTCCCCCCACCCCCCCAACCCCTCAACGAAGAAAAGTGATTTATATTGACCACCATAAGGCCTTAAAAGGATGATAATTCAAATTTAAAAACAATTTTCCAGAAGGCATTTCATTGATCTTTTAAAAATATGTTTGTATGGCTGTAATCTATTTATCTTCTGTAGCTAAATTAGAACCTGGACAGTGATGATTATGTGTGAGAATTTGTTAAAAAAATCTCAGTCCAACACTGGCACATTTAAGTGAGGAATCCATCCAAATATTTTCTGGTTTAAAAGCAGACCTCAAAACACAAAGAAGGAACATAACTCTGGAGATCTAAAATGCAGGAATTGCCACATATAGTAAAGTACACAGCACAAACATTTAATTGCACATCTATCATCCTGCAGTTTACATTAGGAGGGAAATGAGGATGAGATACAAAAGAATACAAAGATTTGTGATCTATTTACAAAAGTTAAAAAGCTGAAACCTAAAATAAATCTGTGATATTACAAGTCACTAATCAAAACATACTTCAGTTCTGTAATGCTAAAAATTACAATTCATAGGTAATCAATGTCAAGCTTTGTTAAATATTCATACATAGTTAGCAATCAACTAATGTGAATTCTGCTTTCACAAACATATAGTTCTGTTGTAGGTTTGTGGATTTCACTCGCAATTGATGATCTCTATGTTACCTGGATTTCTAGCAATCTTAGCGTTTGAAATACATTGCTCTTAAAACTTAGTTTTGGTGTTTGTACCGACACATTTTGATATATGTACTATTATCCTATATTTTTCTCTGTAATGGTGTTAAAGTGTCACATACAGCAGTAGAGATGTACAGCACAAAAACAGACCGTTCATACCAACTTGTACATGATGACTAGACATCCTAAATTAGTCTAGTCCCATTTGTCAGCATTTGGCCCATGTCCCTCTAAACCCTTCCTATTCATGTCCTCATTTTAAATATTATTGTTCCAGCCTTCACCACTTCCTCTGGCAGCTGACTTCGCACACTCACTACTGTCTGCGTGAAAACGTTGCCCCTCAAGTCCCTTTTATATCTTTCCCTTCTCACCTTAAACCTATGCCCTCTAGTTTTGGATTCCACTACTCTGTGGAAAAGACCTTAGTTACTCATCCTATCCTTGCCCTTCATGATTTTATAAACCTCTATCAGATCAGCCCTCAGCTTCAGACACTCCAGAGAAAATAGCCCTAGCCTATTCAACCTCTCCCTGTAGCTCAAACCCTCCAAACTCAACATCATCCTTAATTTTTTTCTGCACCTTTACAAGTTTAACATCATCTTTCCTATAGGAGGGAGACCAGGATTGAATGCAGTATTCCAAAAGTGGCCTAATCAAAAGTATACAGCCACAACATTACCTTCCAACTCCTATACTCAATGCACTGACTAATAAAGGGAAGTGCACCAAACACCTTGTTCACTACCCTGTCTACCGGTGACTTCAACTTCAAGTAATCATGAACCTCAAGGTCTCTTTGTTCAACAATGCTCCCCAGGGCACCATTAAGTGGACACATCCTGTCCTGATTTGTCTTACCAAAATGCAATCTCTTACATTTAGCTAAATTAAATTCCATCAACCATTCCTTGGTCCATCGGCCCATCTGATCAAGGTCCTGTAGTACTCAGAGGTAGTCTTCTTTACTGTCCAGTACGCCAACAAACCATTCCTCTTATATTCACATCCAAATCATTTATGTAAATGCAGTGGACGCATCACCAATCCTTGCAGCACACCGCTGGTTACAGGTCTCCAGTTCGAAAAGCAACCCTTCATCATCACCCTCTGCCTTCTCAAAATCTTCGTCACAAGTCTTCTCCAAAATCTCAAACCACCCTCTGTTTCCTACCTTCAAGACAATTTTGCATCCAAATGGCTAGCTCTCCCTGGATCCTATACGATATAATCTTGCCAGTCTATCTCATGTGGAACTTTATCGAACTCCTTGCTGAAGTCCATAAAGGCAATGGCCACCACTCTGCCTTCATCAATCCTCTTTACCACTTCTTAAGAAAACTCAATCAAGTTAGTGACACACATATGTCCAAACACTTTATTTCTATATGGTAGCAGAAACATAAAGTCATAGAACCATAGAGATGTATAGCACAGAAACAGACCCTTGAGGAAAAAAAGTGATGTTTGCCAAACACTTTCAGCAGTGACAGGTTTCTTGAGCATTGTGCATGGAAATGTCAAAATTTCCTACTCAGAGGCTGAGTTTTCTACTTATGTGCTTGATAGCATTTTTGCTTTTCAGATAAATGGCTATGGGTTCAAATTTTGTGCACATGATCAAGGATGGCTTTCATAGAGTCATACAGCCCAGAAACAGAACCCCCAATCCAACCAGTCCATGCTGAACATAATCCTAAACTAAACTAGTCCCATCTGCCTGCTCCCAGCCTATGTCCCTCCAAACCATTTCTATTCATGTTTCCATGCAAATATCTTTTAAAATGTTGTAATTGTACCCATATCCACCACTTCCTCAGGAAGTTTATTTCACATACGAACCACCTTCTGTGCAAAACATTTGCCTCAGGTCTTTTTTAAAATCTCCCTCCTCTCACCTTAAAAATATACCCCTTGTCCTGAAATTCCCAAACGAGGGAGAAGTCAAATACCAGTAACTCTATCTAAACCTTTCAATATTTTATAAACTTCTATCGGGTCACTTCTCAACCTCCTCCAGTGAAAAAACTCCCAACCAAACCTTCCCTACCCAGCAACATCCAAATACAGTAAATCTCTTCTGAACCCTCGCCAGCTTGATAATATCCTTCCTATAACTGGGTGACCAGAACTGGACACAGTATTCCAGAAGCAGCCTAAACATAACATGCCGACTCTTATATTCAAAGGACTAAGCAACGAAGGCAAACATGACAAATGCCTTTTCAATCCCCAGTCTATGTAAGATGCAAACTTCAAAGAATTATGTACCTGCACCCCTACATCCCTCTGTTCTACAACACTACCCAATGCCCGACCATTAATTGTATAAGCCCTACCCTTGTTTGTGGTTCTAAAATGTCATACCTTGCATTTATCCAAATTGAACCCTGTCATTTTTCAGCCCATTGACCCATTTGACTAAGATCTTTTTGTAACCTTAGAAAACCTTCTTCTGTCTACTATGCCACCAATTTTGGTGTCTGTCATCCACAAATTTACTAACCATGCCTTCTAAATTCTCTCCAAATCATTTATATAAATGACAAACAAAAGACGACCCAGAACTGATCCCTGTGCAACAATGCTGGTCACAGGCCTCCACCCCAAAAAGCAATCCTCCACCATTACTGTCTCCTGTCGTTAAGCCAGTTATGTATCCAACTGGCAAGCTCACCCTAAATCCCACGTGACCTAACTTTACTAATTAATCTACCATGCGGAACCTTGTCAAAGGCTTTACAAAAATCCAAATAAACAATGTTTCCAACTCTGGCATTAACCACCTTTTTGGCAACATCCTCAAAAAACTCAGTCAGGTTTGTGAGACATTATTTTCCTCTCAAATATGAAAATTATCTCTATTATTTCAACTGTTATTTGGAAACATTGTTTTCTCACTTCAGAAGCTATGTGTGGATAAAACTTTGATTTATACTAATATATTGCACATGTTTAGGGAAGAACAGTTCTTTTTTCATTTTGACTTCGGATTATGATGGAAGGATGTCTAAAATTTTGCTTACAAGAGTTTAAATGAGGTCTTTAAAACCCTTCAGATGAATAAAACAGAGCTGCAGCAACAATGGTAGAGGATAAAAATAAAGCTAGAGCCGAGTGAGAGGAGTCCATTATCGTAATAAGATATAACCATCTAGAAGGTGGTTTAAAATGTTGCTGTTGCTGTTAGGCCAGCAGTCTCCAAATAGTGAGGGCTGAAGGGGAGGGGAGAAAGAGTTCCATTTAGCACAAAAAAAGTAAAGGAAAAGGTCATAAACAAAAGGTTGTGGAAGAGCAGTTTAAGGAATCCAGGCTAACAAATAAAATGAATTGCTCTTGCAGTTTAGGGGTCTCAGAAAGAGGCATTAAATTTTAGAAAGTAGAATTTTGCTGAAATGAAACTGATTATAGTGGTGACAACTGAACAAGAAACTTTAAAGTGCAGACAGTATGACCCTCCACTAGAATACTACATGTTGTATTTGAGTAACTGGAGTTTGGTGAAACAGGGACACTCAAAGGGTAAGTTTTAAGAATAATTTAAGAGCTAATTTCAAACAAAAGTCTACTCTGTTCTTTAATTTAGCAATTAACTCAAAGTTGCTCTTTTGGTTGGGTGCAGTTTAATTGCAGCTTCAAACAAGAATTTACAGATACTCAGCTGAAACTAGTTAAATGAGACAACCAGTTAAATCCAGTTCCAGAAACGGTTGAACTAGACACTACAAAAGGAAGGGCCGTTCAATGTTACTTCGTTGTAACAGAGTATAATTGAAGTTATGTGCAAAAAGATTGATGATCAGTCTCTCATTGATGAGTATTTCTCCTGTTTAGATCTTAAGAAATTTGGGGCATAATGGGAAAGAGGAGCCAGTGTGGGAGGACACAAACTGACCAAACAGGCCTTCACATCTAATTAGGAGTGCAGCAAAAGAGAGCTTGTTGGGGGAGGAGACTCATGGATCAAAGTCTTTAAAAAAGTGACAGGAGTAGCTATATAGAGTCATAGAGACAGCATGGAAACAGACCCTTCAGTCCAACCTGACCAGATAGCCCATAAGTTCACTAGTTGGTAATTAACTGCTAATTTGAAGTTGCTTTTAGATTAAAGTTAAATTAGAGATGCATTTAACTAAAGGGGAGCAGGAAATTTAAAAACAAATTTTGGAAATACAGGGTCAGGTAATGTGTTGTACCTAATGTGGCAGCTGATGAACCCCATTTTGGTTCATGGTAACCGTGTATCTTTTCTTTTTTTTTCCTCCTGTTTATTTTTTTTTTCTTTTATATATATTTTTTTCCCCTTTAACCCCCACACTACCACCTAAGTGCGGTAGTGCTTATTTTTTCCCCCAGCACCCATGGTGTGTGTGTGCAGGTGTGAGACACAGTGGAAGACACAAAGTGCACCAATCTTTATTCAATTTCCACCACCAGGAAGATAGGAAAACACCCGGGTGGCCAGTGACAAACACTGCCCTTGGTAACTGTGTATCAAGTGTTGATTACTTGAGGAACATTGGCTCAGAATTAACGAGCTGGAGTTGGAACTCTAACAATTGCAGCACAACAGGGACAGAGTTATTAGATTAGATTACTTACAGTGTGGAAACAGGCCCTTCGGCCCAACAAGTCCACACCGACCCGCCGAAGCGTAACCCACCCATACCCCTACATTTACCCCTTACCTAACACTACGGGCAATTTAGCATGGCCAATTCACCTGACTTGCACATCTTTGGACTGTGGGAGGAAACCGGAGCCCCCGGAGGAAACCCACGCAGACACGGGGAGAACGTGCAAACTCCACACAGTCAGTCGCCTGAGTCGGGAATTGAACCCGGGTCTCTGGCGCTGCGAGGCAGCAGTGCTAACCACTGTGCCACCGTGCCGCCCACAGTGGTTAGCACGGTTTATCTGGCTGCAGAGAAAGACCACCATTTAGAGTCTTTCTACCAAAGTGTTATCAGGGTCTGCTCAGTAAGTTGAGGCCATAAGGTGAATACATAATGTTCTGCCCGAGTAAGAAATGGCTTTAGTTTTTGCAACTGTAGGGAATGGCAAATTCTATTCTTTCTCTTGAGATGAAAAGACTGTACAGAACTACTTTAATACAAGTTTTTCTGCTCTAATGGGTGTGTTTTTAGTGGGAATTCACTGTAATGTGACTGATTTGAATTAGGGACACTGTTTCTGAAGTGTGAACTAGTAATGTGATTCTAGCCCCATTAGTTTAAATGGTGCTGCTATGACCTGATTTTTCTTAACATGAGATTGCATGAGAATGTAACTACCATGTTAGTGCAGAACTGACTGACTGTATTTGTGAAAATCTGGGAGAGGATGGCCTAATGGTATTTGCACTGGACTGTTAATCCAGAGATCCAGGTAGTGTCCTGGGGACCTGGGTTCCAATTCCACTGTGATAGATGGTGGCATTTGAATTTAATATACATCTGGAATTACGAGTCTAATGTTGACCATGAATCTATTGTCAATTGTTGTCCATGAATCTATTGTCAATTGTTGTCTAGTTCGCTAATGTCCTTTTAGGGAAAGAAACTGCCATCCATACCAGGTCTGGTCTACATGTGACTCTGGACCCACAGCAATGTGGTTGATTCTTTATTGCGCATTCATAACTGACCAGAGCAATTAATACTGACCTAGCCAGTTTTGACTTCCCCCTGTGAATGAATTAAAGTAGATTTTAGAAAAAATACTTTATTCACATGCAAAGAATTACCCAGATACTGTGTTTCAGGAGAATATGACAAGTGAGACAGGGAGAGGGATACTGAATTTAGGATTGGTGAATCTTGGCTCTTGACATTGTTCCGACATCCCTGCGTGGATGAGGAAAAGGACTGCAGGGAGGGTAGGTAAACTGACCACTGCACTAGTCAGGAGGCCATTCAAAAGTAGGGGAAGAGCTTCTATAATGGGGAGGTACAGATGGCATCCTTTGTAAGCAGGAGGGTTGTGCTTGATCTCAAGACAAGGAATATTATACCTTTTTTCAGATGATGGTGGGGGAAACTAGGTAAATGAACTTGTAGCACTAACTGAAGTTGGTAGGTATGATGCGGGCATTAGAGACATGGCTGCAAGGGGATCAGATTTGGGACCTAATGTCCAAGGATAAATGTCCTATCAAAAGGATGAGGCAGGGTTAATTCTAGAGCAAGTAGTGAGTTATAAGGTATAGAATCTGTGTGGATAGAGTAAAGGAACTGAGAACCAATAAACTCCCTGATGGGAATTAGATACAGGCATCCAAGCAATAGTCGGGACATAAGAAAATAAATCAGGAGATATAGTGTCTTTGTTACATGCCGTTTCTAAATGAGGACATGCCAACTAGTTATCTCAAAAGATTGATATTTTAGACATTAAAAAAAGCTAGAAAATGAGTTTGGACAGTTGTAATGGGAACCAAGAAATGGCAGAATAATAGAATAGATACTTTCTTTGCATTTACTTTTCAATGGAAGGTACTAGTAGCATACTTTAATTTCAAGAGTCAGGATGGTGGTGAGTACAAGGGCCATTACTATGGAGGTGTTGCTGTGAAAGCTGCAAGATCTGAGGTAGGATGAATCACCGAAGTGGGATAATGTCTCAGGATTCTGAAGATAGCCAAGGAGATTGTGCAGACAATGATGATCTTCAGGATTGACTAGAGTCAGAGTCCCAGAGGACTATAAAATGGCTAGTGAAAACCTCCTGTTTAAGGGAAGGAGGCAAAGAACTGGAAACTTACAGTCCAGTTAGATCTTGGTTGTCAGAAGGTCTGGCAGGATGGACAGAGGTTTTTCTGTATTAAATTTCATCTGTTACTTAATAAATTGCCTTGCTTAACCTCATGTCAATATAAAATTAATAGCACAATTCTAGAAAGTATACAGGAACAGGTGCATCTGTCCATGAAAGTAGCAGCATAGAGTCAGATGTACAGCATGGAAACAGACCCTTCGACCGTTATCTCAACCCAATCTAGTCCCACCTGCCAGCATCTGGCCCTTGTCCCTCCAAACCCTTCCTATTCATATACCCATCCAATTGCCTCTTAAATGTTGCAGTTGTACCAGCCTCCACCACTTCCTCTGGCAGCTCATTCCATACATGTACCACCCTCTGCATGAAATAGTTGCCCCTTGGTCTCTTTTATATCTTTCCCCTCTCACATTGAACCTATGCTCTCTAGTTCTGGACTCCCCCACACCAGGGAAAAGACTTTGTCTATTTATCCTATCCATGCCCCTCAATTTTGTAAACCTCAACAAGGTCACCCCTCAACCTGTGACGCTCCAGGGAAAACAGCCCCAGCCTGTCCCTGTAGCTCAAATCCTCCAACCCTGGCACCATCCTTGTAAATCTTTTCTGAATCCTTTCAAGTTTGGCAACATCTTTCCGATAGGAAGGACACCATAATTGCACGCAATATTCCAACAATGGCCTAACCAATGTCCTGTACAGCTGCAACATGACCTCCCAATTCCTGTACCCAATACTCTGACCAATAAAGGAAAGCATATCAAATGCCACCTTCATTATCCTAGCTACCTGCGACTCACTTTCAAGGAGCTATGAACCTGTACTCCAAGGTCTTTGTTCAGCAACACTCCCTTACTTCATGGTGAGGGTTAGCAAAGTGATTTTTGGGCTTCAAATTGATGCTCAGTACAAGAGCAGGGAAATTATTGCGAAGTTGTGCAAAATTCTGATTAGGTGGCAGCTAAAGTAGTTATGTGTATTACTTATTAAAAGATAAATGTTCTTTTTAAAAAAGGTACTGAGATGATTTACCTTGTTTTAATAAATAATCCTGGAACATGGTTAATTGGAAGGACTGGGTTTGTTTTCCTTGACAAACAGATTGGAATTTGATAGAGGTGCCAAGGTTACTAAATGCTTAAAGGTTAAAATGCTTAAGCAATTTTATAAAAAGGATTGGAGGTACAGATTTAAGATCTTGGGCAAGATTTGCTCGGGAATTGAGGTTTGTTTTTCTAAATGCAGTGCATAGTAACAATCTGGAATTCCCTGCCCAGGAGGATAGCCTATGCAGAATCATTTTATTTTCTTATTCACTTGTGGGATGTGGACATCTTTGGCCAGCCACTCTTTTATTGCCTATCTGTAGTTGCCCTGAAAAGGTGGTGGTGGGGCTGCCTTGAACCACTGCAGTCAATGTGCTATAGGTTAACCCGGAATGACCTTACGAATGGAATTGTAGGATTTCAGCACAGCAATATTTCCAAGTCGGCTTCATAAGTGGCTCGAATAGGAACTTGCAGGGGCTGCTACCCTTGTCCATCTAGATGGAAGTGGATCTTTGAATTTCTGCAAAGCATCTTGTAGATAGTTCATACTGCTGCTACTGAGTGTCAGTGGTGGCAGGGGAGGGTGATAGTGGATATGGTGCCAATCAAGCAGGCTGCTATGTCCTGGATGATGTCAATCTTCTTGTGGTGTTTGAAGCTGTAGCCATCCAGGCAAGTGGGAAGTAATTCTTCACATCTGATTTGTGCTTTTAGATGATGGGCAGGCTTTGGTGAGTCAAGAGGTGAGTTACTCATCAAATCACTCCTAGCCTCTGACCTGTTCTTGTAACCACTGTTTGTTTGAGGCAAGTCCAGTTGAGTTTCTGGTCAGTGGTAACCCCCAGGATGTTATTGGTGATTCAGTGATTATAACACCACTGCATGTGAAGGGATTAAGTAGATTCCATCTCATTGGAGATGGTCATTGCCTGGCAGTTGTGTGGTGCAAGTGTTATTTACCACTTGTCAGCCCAAACCTGATACTGTCCAAATCTTCTTGCATTTGAACATGGTCAGTATCTGAGGAGTCATGAATGGTGCTGATCATTATGCAACCATTGACTAACATCCCCACTTCTGACCTTTTAATGGAGGAAAGCTCATTGAAATAGCTGAAAAAGGTTAGGCCTAGGACACTACCCTCAGGAACTCCTGCAGAGATTTCCTGAAGCTGAAATGACTGACTTCCAACCTACATTACCTGGCACATAGGAAAATAGTAGAGTTTGTCCCTGATGCACATTGATTGCAGCATTGCTAGGACTTCTTTAATCTCCATTATCTGCAGTCCTCACTTTCACCCTGCAGCATGGTGTGTGGTGCTAGAAAAGAACAGCAGGTCAGGCAGCATCCAAGAAGCAGGAAAATCAACATTCAGGCAAAAGCCCTTCATCAGTGTGTCTCCAGTGAAGCGCTGGTGTTCTGTTCTGCTTTCTACTTTTGTATCTTGGTCTGTTAAAGTGGGTGGACTACTGATTAGGCCAACACATTATCCTTGGACAGACTAAAGAGACATGCACAGAAATTCCTAGAGACACAGACCCGGCATTCGAATGGAACTCCACCCATAAACACATTGATTTGGACTCCATTTACCAGCCTCTGAGAAAAAGAACTGCAAGTGAAATCACCCACCTTAAGATACCAAGACACACAAATAGGAAAGTGGAACAGAACACCAGTGCTTCACCGGAGACTCACTGATGTTACCTAGCATGGTGATGAAATGTCTGCAAACAAACTTGCCAGCTCAGCAAGCAAACTAAATCTGTACTGGAAGAGTTTGGCTAGTAGAATGACCAGATCTGGAGCAAAGTCTTTCCTATTATTGGTGGAATTTGTCAGGCCCCATAGCTTCTGCATTATCTAATGCCTCCAACTGTTTCTCAATTACATGGAGTGATTTGGATTGGCTGAAGACAGCTATCTGTAATGTTGGGGACCACTGGACAAGGCTGAGATGCATCAGACACTCAGTATCTTTTGGCTGAAGATGGCTGCAAATGCTTCAGCCAAGTCTCTTTGCATTTTGTGTGTTGGGTTATTCCATCATTGAGGACAGATTTGTGGAGCTGCCTCCAGGGAGTTATTTAATTGTCCACCACCATTCATTACTAGATAGGGCAAGCGTGCAGAGCTTTGATCTGATCTGTTGGTTGTGGGATCACTTAGCCTGGTCTTGTGTGGCATGCAAGTAAGTCCTGTTTCAAGTTGACATTTTCTTTCAATTTATTCTTTAAATAATTGAACAAGCACTTGAAAGGGCAAAACTGCAGGGCCATGGGGACCCAGTGAGATTTCCATCAATTGGGTTACTTTGCGTAAGCAGACTTGGATGTGATGGGGTAAGTGTACTCTAGTCTAGAAATGATAATCACTAGTTTAACTGTAAGACAATAGCAAATAAAGTATTTTCTTGTACATTGCCAATATATACTGAGGAATTTATCTACTCAGCACTTCAGGCTCTGCAATGTAATGGCAGCATCCCTAACTTGGATCTTGTGCTCCAAAAGGTAATGTTGAAATCCAGAATCCTCACCACATGTGGAACAATTTTAATTTACAACCTTGCTTCTCCTACTCAACCTTTGCTTGAAATAAGAATCAATAAGAAAATAGATTTGAAATCTACTCAATGGTGAACTTAATTTTTTTTCTAAAATACTGTATTCCATTTTCTTTAAATTACTGGAGTACCACTGATTTCTTGAACAAATGCAAACAAAATTCTAATCCATCTGCTTCAAATACACTTTAATGCCAGTCAGTTTGCAATTAAGTTACAATTCCGTCTCTCTCAGCCTGATATGCAAATCCACACAAACAATACAACCGGATGTGAAAATTTAGAATTCTCTTATGCATATTTCTTGATTATGCCAGAGGTTGTTTATGTGCTAATAAATACTAAGGTACCTTCTGTAAAAAGAAATCATAACCTGGTTATTGATACTGTTTCTATACATCTTAGCATAGAAATGAAAGTGACTACGTATGAAGGTTGGCCATAAGACTGCAAAGAAGCACTGATTTTTGTACAAGTGGTCTCCCATAACACTGTGGCTCGCTTAAAATGGAGCAACAAAATGAAAAGCTTCCTTACAAAAGTAATCTATTAAATTTAGTAATCGGCTCACTTCCTCTACAACCTTTCCCAAGCACTCAGCCCCCACCATTGGTTTGTAAACTCATCAACTGTGGGATTTCAAAACTGCACGAAATGTATTCAGAGCCACTATTATACTTGAATTTTCTCTTTTAAAAATAATTTTTAATATAGTGGTGATTTACAATCCTAGGGTATATGAACCCATTCTCAATCATCAACAGCAAGCTCTGCAATGCCTTTCAAATCTCTAAACATCATTTTTTTTTCAACCAAACTATTGGTCACCAATTCTAATAGCTCCCCTGTCTTAGTGTCAGATCTTGTCATATTCTTCAGCAACCACCTTGGATGTTCATTACAACTGCCAAATTAAATACAATTTGCATTTTTGTTTTAATGTATATTAACACATCAAGATAAGTAGGACTTGAACCAGAACCACCTCACTCAGATGGGGACATTGTACTATATCTGCCCAATGAGATGATACTGATAAGATGAAAGTGGACTTTAAACAAATGTAGAGTCTATTAGTTGTTAATAAAATCGACAAAGAACTCATATGAATAAAAAACGGATGTAGTGTGACGCAGTCACATCAATTGCCAAAGCCTATGAATGACATCACAGTTCTAATCCAGCAGCAGGGAAAGGACTTTTTTTTCAAACAAATTCTTGACAAGGAGGCTATTATCTTTCAAGATATTTTCTAATTAACCAATCCAGAGATGTTATGACATACCTCTGGAGCAGGTGGGACTTGAACCTCTTTGGTTTTGGCAATCACAGTACTCCTACAGCTGAGACAAATTGAAAGGCTTACATGGATGCAAGCAGGGAAACCGAATTTCTAGTTGGATCCAGTGTCAGGATCAAGTACTTTATCCCGTGACATAGCCCATAAGGAAAGAAATGCCCGATTAATGAATGTCTGCTTTGCATAAGCATTCATGTATGAAAAGGATGCTGACTTGCTCGATTAATAAACAACCACTCCGATACCCACTGAGCATCTCTTCAGTGATTTTTCTAGTTTCAAAAAGGGCACCAAGGAATGAATGATTATTTCTATGTACCATATACAATGAATAAAAATGTAACAAAAAGAATACAATGTTATTCTGTACATAGTCAAGTAAAAGTCTATTTGATGTAAAAGTTGACCCCTATTTTAGTTCTTCACAGATAATATGACCACCATTGCACTATACACACACACTCCCACACTCTCACATGCACCCCCTCACAGACCTAAGACACTCTACACTCACTATACACACACACACACACACTCACTATACACACACACACAACCCCGACAAAGACCCACACACATATTTTGTGGGGTGAATTTGTACTTGCAGAGTTACATTGTACTTTGCTCAAAAACTGCATTAATTCATGTAATACTCAATCTAAAAAGTGAGATAACAAATCTAAACATCATGGCATAGACAGAACACGGGGCTAACACCTTCAACATATTGTCTAGCTATCATCCATTGTTAACAGCTAACCTGAGAATGCAACTTCTAAAAAAAGGTTTTGTGATTTACACATGAAAGAAGTGAAACTATCATGGTAGTCAAACAGATGAAAGACTCAACTGACAATCAATTTTTCAATGCATAATTTCAGTCACATCACACTGTAAAGTTTTGCTATAAATTGTGTGTTAAGATTGAGCCCTCCACTATCACCTGAGGAAGGAGCAATGCTCTGAAAGCTAGTGTGCTTCCAATTAAACCTGTTGGACTATAAGCTGGTGTTGTGTGATTTTTAACTTCACAGATAATAGATCAACACTTGTGAGTCAAGGTATTATCTTGTACATAAATGTTACAAAGAAGAACTTTTTTTCATGCTATTTCATTTTTATGTTCAATTCACATAATTTGGCGTAAAAATTTAAGATGCATCTGGTCAGAATCAGGTGACAATCTCCCTTTGCGTGTAGCTCAGCTGAGCACATTTCTTCTGAAGCACTTGTAGAATAAAGTCACATACCTAGCTAAGGTTTTGAAATTTCTTCATTTTGTGTAAAAATGCCCTCCAGAAAAAAATATACAGCAGCATTTAAACTGAAAGTTACTGAAGTTGCAGAGAAGATAACTAACTGTGTAGCAGCATGTGAACTTTGTGCGTTCCGGAGAAACTTGTGAGAGACTGGAGAAAGGTATCGAACCAACCTCAGACAGTGCCAAAATGAAAGTGTACCAGAGGTAAATCTACCACGTGGCCACAATTGGAGAAAAACGTTGCTGAGTGGGTACTTGAAAATCAAAGAAGGATGGAATTTCAGACTTTTAGGCAAGTGCTGGATGGTACACAAGGTTCATGAGAAGGCATGACTTAGGGCTTTGGCAGAGAACTAAGAATGCACAAAAGCTGCTGGCTGAACTGGAAGATATATACATTTTCACCAGTTTGTATTCAGAAATCAGCAGAAGGAAGGCTTCTGCTTATGACAGAATTTTGGACTGTAGCATGAATTTCAGCCCCTCAGAAGTAGTATCCATGTAACAGTCCACCCCATAAATTTAACTTTAACATATAGTCTAAAAAATTCAACATTTACATGATTATATACGGTATTTCTCCCAACAAATGAGCATTTGTTTTGATATGTTGACAAACGTGGAATATTTACCCCTTTGGTATGGTCAAAATTAAGCACATGCAACAGAGTAACAGTGCCTTTAAAAGAACGTTGGTGTCAAAATGTATTTTCATGCCAACTGCAAAAGAACACTCTACGAAACAGTACACATCTTTTAGCTAACACAAAAGCCATTAGTGAGAAGTCTCAGGCTGAAATAATGTGAAATGATGAGATAGTTATGTGAACTTGCATCCAATAAAGTCGGACTGAATCAAACTTATTTCATTTAATTGAAAAAAATCATATCACACCAATTGAGGCTGACACAAAATTAAGGAAGAATGGACAATGTATTCATCCTCTAAGTATCTACACAATAGTCTCTAGTCTACTGCCTGCTGATATTCCCCTGAACTCTCCAAATTGGAAAATAATGAAGTCATTAATTGACAGCTATTCTCTCACACAGCTCTTGAGCTATTCAGGATGAGTTCATTCTAACTATTTAACAAAACTGATTCTCAATAACAACTTTGTTCTTTTTCAGATTGATAAGAGTGTTCTTATTTAATTTAGAACACACTAATCCCAAAGCCAAAATTTCTAATGATTTATGCTTTCGTGACGATTTGTTTTTATTATGTGACCCTCTAACAATGAGTCCCAGCAATCTAATTGACCAAAGAATTACAGACTGATTATGTTCTCAGCCAAGACTACACAAAAGCATTTTGAGCAAAAACTCAGTTCATTTCCTTTAGCCTCAGCAACAGGATACTGATTAAGGATGATCAGCCATGATCATATTGAATGGTGGTGCAGGCTGAAGGGCAGAATGGCCTACTCCTGCACCTATTGTCTATTGTCTTTGGGCAAAGAGGCTTTGTGTTGTTCTTACCATCATAGCAGAGGACCATTAACAAACAAAGGCCAAACATTTGCATTTCTACAGTGTCTTAAGACCTTAGGTACTTTATATCTGGAGTTGTTTATCTTATTCCCTGTACAACGTACACAGTGTGAAAAGATGACTGTTATCTTGTCTGAAAATAGGTTGAGAGATTTAAAACTCAAAATAAAAGACAGAAGGAGGCAGTAGGTTATAAAAGATGGAAATGACAAAACTAAGATAATTAAAAAGGTACAAATATGAAAAAGGCATCTTCACAAGAATAAAGGATACAGGAAGTGGCTTATGGCTGGAAGTTGCAGAAAAGAGTCTGGGATGAGTACGAGTAACAATGAGGATAAGGATTTTAGTTGGTGACCCAGAGTCAAATTAGGTCAATAAAAATGAGAGAGATGGCCAATCAGGACTTAATATTGTGCAAGATATGGCCAACTGAATTTGAAATGGGACCTCATAGGTCTGCATGTGCAACGCCTGGATAAATAACAGTGGCAATGGAATGAAGAAATGGCACAGAAAGAGGATAGATTTTGGGGTTGGAAGGCAAGTGAGATTTTAACTAGAAGAAAGTGAAGACTGCAGATGCTGGAGATCATAGTCAAAAACGTGTGGGGAAAAGAATAGGTCAGGCAGCACCAGGGAGCAGGAGAGACGACATTTTTGGCATAAGTCCTTCATCAGTGAGATTTCAAGTTTAGCTGCAAGTCAAATGCAAGATCAATGATTTAGATGATTAACTTAGCCTGGCAAGAGAGAAAATAGGGCAAGAAATGAGGGCTGCAGTTAATGATGAGATCCAGAACCAATGCATTTGGTTTTCCTCATTTAATTTCAGGAAAAATTGATTAACCTTGATGTCAAACTGTACAAGTGGGGTTGAATTAAGTAATACAAATCAGAGCAGGAATTATACACGCAATGGTAAGGTCCTAGGGAATGTTGCTGAACAAAGGGATCTTGGAGTGCAGGTTCATAGCTCCTTGAAAGTAGAGGCGCAGGTAGATAGGATAGTGCAGGCAGCATTTGGTATGCTTTCCTTTATTGGTCAGAGCTTTGAGTACAGGAATTGGGAGGTCATGTTGCAGCTGTACAGGACATTGGTTAGGTCATTTTTGGAATATTGCATGCAATTCTGCTCTCCTTCCTATGCGAAGGATGTTGCCAAACTTGAAAGGGTTCAGAAAAGATTTCCAGATGTTGCCAAGGTTGGAGGATTTGAGTTATACAGACAGGCTGAATAGGCTGGGGATGTTTTCTCTGGAGTGTTAGAGGCTGAGAGGTGACCTTATAGAGATTTATAAAATCTTGAGGGGCACGGATAGGATAAATAGACAAAATCTTTTCCCTGGTGTGGGGGAGTCCAGAACTAGAGGACATAAGTTTAGGGCGACTGGGGAAAGATATAAAAAAGGGACCCAAGGGACAACTTTTTCCACACAGAGGGTGATATGTGCATGGAATGAGCTGCCTGAGGAAGTGGTGGAGGTGGTACAAGTACAACATTTAAAAGTCATTTGGATGGGTATATGAATAGGAAGGGTTAAGAAGGATTATGGGCCAAGTGCTGGCAGGTGAACTAGATTAATTCATGGTCAGCATGGAGGAGCTGGACTGAAGGGTCTGTTGCCGTGATGTACATCTTGAGGACTCTATGATTCTAATGGGAGAATTTGAAACACGTACAACAGTGTGCATATGGAAACTTGCCACTGTGTCCATGAATGAAGTCACTGAAAGTAGGAATGTAGACAATACAAGAGTGAGAAACAGAAACTCTTATAGAGGGATTGCTCAATGGGTTATTTGGCAGGGTGGAGGAGAAACACTATTGCTTGGATGTGTTGACAATAAGGAATAGAATCATGCGTGAACTTCCACTGATCTGGGCAACTGACAAGAGAAACTGGCATCATGATTATATCAAAATGCTGAAGAGTGGGAATTGTATTAACACACAGCAGTCAATCACATTGGAGATTTTCACAAGGGTGATTTGGATTAGTCAGGGCAGAAGCTGCCTTCAAAAGATATTTAAATTATGAGACTACATCATTTTACTATGCGTGGAGGAGAATCTGTACAAATGCATAATCATCTACTGGTATTTAAACTGTGATTACTGCAAAAATTTGCTTAATGTCGAATACTTAATGAAGTATAACGTCCAGGATATAAAAACAAATACTGAAAAAGCCAAATAAGATATTAAGACAGGCAACCAAAAGCTTGGACAAGAGTATGGTGGAAAGATGACGAGGTTTTGTGCTAGAAATTTAAAATATGGGACCTGACTAGTGCTTTCCCCCTCCCTTCCATGTGACTGCATTTTAAGGCTTGAGACTCCATGTAATTACAGAGTGAAAAGTTGGACCAAGTATGAGAGTTGTTGTTCAAAGACTGAGGAGTTGATTTTTCAGTAGATAGCAGCCTCAGTGCACACTGTCCCAAGTCTTGTTACCAAATCCCACAGTTTGGGAGGCCATGGCTTTGATATAGTTTCTAACAGTGGAATGAGGAGTGTGGACTTCTTTGAGCATTACCGAGATTAGTGAGTTAGGGAAGGTTGGGGCCCTGGAAGGAACCAATTCAAGTTTTTTCTTTTAAAGGTGCAAACCTTTCTAGAGTTAGGCAAAGAATGTTTACATGGTTTTCTCTTGATGGCTCAGGTATTCAGCATCATCATTCACAGTATTCAACGCATCAACAATACAGATTTTGGGAGGGGATCCAGATTTAATTCTTGAAGTTACGCCAATTTGCTGATCCTTATTAGGGATCCATAGGACAACAAACTGTTTCAGCAGTCCTTGGGTCTGCAGTTTACAAAGTCAATCACAATTCCTACTTTCAGCCACTTGTAAGTGACCCATGTTGAAATACATGTGTATACAAGTATTTTGGATAGGATCAGGCTCAGTGCTAAGACACCGATGATATTACCTCGGCTCATCATGAAGAATGGATACTTGTGCATATTACAATAAAAATCAGGTATTCTTCAAACTGTAGCCAAGCAATGAACTAATAACTTGGGGGTTGTTGAGAAATGGCAGAAGAATAAAAAGACAAGGTTACAAAACTCAAAAGTGCATGTGTTTTATGTAATTAAGCAAATAAAGTTGCTTTTCCAGGGAAATAAATATTATTGAAGTCCCTACATGATCAATGACTATATCTGAGTATGCACTAAATGTCACTCCATCTGCTGAAAAACTTCACAGACTGATTATATCCATGCATTGAATCAGAAACCAATCAGAATTTTTGAAAATTCTTCAATTAAAAAATTGAAATAATTATTTAAATGACTGTCTTAAAAAACTTTGGGGGAGAAAACTAATGACAACTAAATAAGTTTCTGCAATGTCACAGGCAGGGTAACATGTTGGATACAATTCACTTAAGGCTGATTATAATCCAAAAAGCCAAAAGTCTGATTTTGGAGTAGGAAAAGAAATCAAGGAAATAAAACATCTACATTAAACATACCAAAACCTCAAATTTTACAGAACTCATTGCCTTTGGCCATGTTTTATTGTGAAACTTCAGTTTCCTTATACTATCTTCTAAATAACTGAATCAAAACATAAATTTTCAACCTGCTGAGATGGCAACCCAACAAGGAACACAAGTTGCAAGTTTCTTACCAAATTAACTTCCCAAATCTAACTTTTCAAAGAGAATAAGATAGTTGAGTGCAAGTTACAGGGATGCAACAATAGTTGAGAAAGTTAGCAAACATGAACCGCAAAAGCAAAAGCTCCCTTGGTTACAGCATCTTCAATATCTCACTTACATGACACAGACATTGATTCTTGAAAATACACAATGTCTAACGTGTTTTCTTTAAAATAGCTATGATTGCACAGACCTCCAGCAATTAATTTCTCTATTGCCTTTGAAGAGGGTGCTTTGCCAGCTTAAGAAATACAGCTAAGTAGCTACTCAAACAAACAATTTCAAAGAGCAGTTAAAAGTCAACCAAATTGCTCTTGATTTCCAAGTCTCTCATATATCAGACATGATAAATATGGTAGATTTCCATCTGTCAAAGCCCACTCATGAAACAACACTATTTCACAGATTGGCACCAACTTAATTTAAAGTTCTAGATTTAATTAACCGAATTTAAAATTTTCCAGTTGCTGTGGTGTGGAACTAAACTCAACTCTGGATCACTTAATGCCTCTGGGATTAGTAGGCCAGTAACAATCTGTGACCACACCCCCTTTACAAATTAGCTTTCTACCAGAAGGAAGGGAAGGTTCTTGATATAGACTCAAAGCCGAAATAACACTTTTACCGATAGTAATGATTACACAATATTCTCGTGTGCACAGGATTTAAAGAAATAAACCATTCTTCTACCACA
This sequence comes from Chiloscyllium plagiosum, assembly GCF_004010195.1. Lineage (NCBI taxonomy): Eukaryota > Metazoa > Chordata > Chondrichthyes > Orectolobiformes > Hemiscylliidae > Chiloscyllium > Chiloscyllium plagiosum. Next base: position 21,547 of record NW_025212026.1, read on the forward strand.
CAGATCCAAAACATGCGAATTAACCGTCACTACTTCTGCTATCTAACAAAATTAGTATTCTTCAATGCCTTTTTAGCATTTTGAAATAAACATAGGGTCAATTTTTTATCTTACATCTGTAATTAAAGTTACAGTTGATCACAAAGCATTGTAGTACAGTAACTTCTAAATAACTACATATTCCAACTTCTGAAGATCCTGGAGTTTCAATAGGTACTCATTAAAATTTTGAAACAATGTTTAAAAAAATAAAATTTTGCATATAAATTGCTGAGACCCAGGTTGTCACTATATGTCAAATAAAATGGCAATATCCATAACAAACAAGTCAATGCCATTGAGATTTCACAGGATATAAACCACATTCAACTAGCTTCCAAAAACTGAGCATGGTATCTTAAATTTTTTTTGTCTATTTGTGAGTTTTATCCTCTGAATATTGCTCGCTCCTAATATGATTTCCTTACCACTGCCTTTACAGTAAATGAAGTTTGTTGTACAGCAATATATCAAGTTAGCGACAGAAAGAAATGTAAAATAATAGATCAGGTCAGTTAGTGTGGCTTCTAAAACATCAGGTGACACGAGTGTTTGTTTGAAAATAACACACTGGCTTTTACTGGATTTGTAACTGTTTTATATATATATATATATTATGTTATAAATCTCGGTACAAAAGTAACAGGTAGTTGAGAAACGTGATTCCTCAATAAATCATATGGTTCTGCAAATTGCCTATGTTTTTTTTCCATAGTAAGATCTAAACGATAACAATGACTATTTGGATGTCAAAATAATATGCTATTTAAGTAATTTTATGCTGCGGATCAACTTCATAAAAAAAAATACAAGTCAACCGTTACTTAAAAATCACAATATTAGTATTTACCTGAATAAATTACCAATGTCGATACAAACATAAATCCACCCCCGAAAAATCAAATACAAAATGTACGGGAAAAAAGCAAGTTTACCCACTCACACATTGTAAAGGGAGAAATTCATAGTGCATTTGATGTTTAAAAATTCGAATAGGCAGAAAACGAACGCGAAAACCTGCCCAGATCTGTCATTACAAACGTATCAATGAATAAAAAAAACACAAATCCAGCCACGTTGGACAGTAGCGAATTGCAACTCCCTCAGCTGAGCTGCACCCACCCCCCGCGCAACTAATCATCGTTAAAGTGAGCGCAAGACATCCCATTCAATACGAGGCTGCTCTATTTAATTTAAAAGCGGTCTCCCGGTTATCAAACATTGCTGAGTATTAGCCGCGGGGAGGGGATGATCTTTCAAAAGGACAAAACCGCCAGAGCAATAATGAGACTGATACTTGAATATGAAAGGGGAAAGCTGTCCCCCAGACGATATTCGGTGCATTTCCCTGAACGCTGTCAAGATGGAGGGCGGACACCCTGAAAGCAAACAACTTGTAAACTAACCTGAGTGCCACAACAGTCGCCAGTTTCTTCTCTCCACCACTTCCAGCCAGAAACAAAATTTTAAAATATACACACTGGAGATTTTCCCTCTAGAATCACCAAACAGCAGATACCCAAAGCTGATCCTTTCTTTCTTTCACCGAAAAATGAGCATTATTATTTGTTATTATTCCTCACCACAGACATAATATTCCTGATCAGAACATGGCGGCAAGAGGGGAGGGGAACGTCGACTAAAAACACGACGTCATACGCCGGCCGGCCAGCAGCCATCATTGAGCATGCGCGTAGGGATGCCGCCGCGGGTGCCAGCACCCCCACTGGTTAGTCGCGGCAACAGCTGCGATTTGTTTTAAAATTCACCTTTAACCGAGCGACCAGGCACGCTGGCACATGCGCACTGGACTCACCCTGCGCTTTTATGAACCCACTGCCACGTCAACACAGTAGAAACGCCCTCCGAACCGGAAGTACTTGTTGGGAAGCAAGTCAGAAGTGACCCGGCGATTGTCTGGAGACTTTTGCCATCAGCCTAATGTGAAGTTGTTCCAAGGTTTTATTGTGTACGTCTCAGTTTTTGTTTGTTAATTATGGTAAAATGTGTTTTCTGCGATCGTGTATTATTTATGCATAGCAGATGAAAAGAACCGTACATATACACTGTCTATTGGGATCTTCAGTTAAATACGCAGTTGCACTTGGCATCGTGAAGCATAGGCAAAGTTGCGTAAAATATATGCACTGTAAAATATATGAGCGTGTCTTTAGGTAGATCCTCGATTCCTAATTTTAGGCAAATTGCTTAAATAATATTGCCCGTATCCAAATAAAATGTTATCGGACAAATTGAATTGCTTCACGTTCGTTTGGCAGCTGTGAGTGGATGAAATTTTACTCTTTTGGGAACTAATTCTATTAGATTAGATTCCCTACAGTATGGAAACAGGCCCTTCGGCCCAACAAGTCCCCCACCCCTACTCTCCGAAGAGTAACCCGCCCAGACCCATTCCCTACCCTATATTTACCCCTGGTTTCCAGCATCTGCAGTCATTGTTTTTACCTCGTTGATTTTAACCCTACTGCGAATCCTTTTGCAAGGATGCCTGCCTTGAAGAAGTTCATGTTTCAGGCTCTCTGCCTTTATTCCTGATGGAGGGCTTTTGCCCGAAACGTCGATTTTGCCTGTCCTCGGATGCTGCCTGAATTGCTGTGCTCTTCCAGCACCACTGATCCAGAATCTGGTTTCCAGCATCTGCAGTCATTGTTTTTACCTAATGTATCGTACAGACCACTATGGGCAACTTAGCATAGCTAATTCACCAGACCTGTATATCTTTGGATTGTGGGAGGAAACCGGACCACCCGGAAGAAACCCACGCAGACTTGGGGAGAACATGCAAACTCCACACAGATGTCCGATGTAATGATTGATGCTGGCTGTAACACTTGCTGAAAAATATGGCAAGTGTTCAGTTCTTTGATACTGACCCGATACGCAATGACTTTAAAATTCAGATGTATGTAACTTAATTGAGGAAATACTATTTATGTTTCAAAATTTTAAAAAAAAAAGCATTAAGTTTCCAGTATATGTAATATACATTTTTAAGTATTCTGAAGGTTAACACTGAATTTGAATAATTTGAGTACTTAGCAGTTTGCCTTTTTTCAAAAGTTGTTATAGTAAAAATGATGTAAATCATCAGCACATTGGACTGTTATGTTTTAAATGTGATGTCTTTTCAGTCACCTTTGACTGAATTTATTCAAGCAAAAATAAAGCAATAAGTAGCCCTGAAGGATTGGCCAAATTGTTGCACAGTCACAACGTGCTTCTTGGTGCTTTTAGTTCATGTATGCATGAGAGAACTGTAACAATTATTATTTTCTCTGAACTTGTACAGCTCAAAATTCCTTGTCCAGATACAGTTCAAGTTTAGGAAAAATGAAATTAATCATACTACTAATTATTTTCCATAAAGATTGGAATTCAAAACTAAATCTTGTTT